>NW_009918125.1:13265-18867 GCF_000696875.1 Nestor notabilis | reverse complement strand
ACCTGCTCCAGTTCTGCAGGGGGGGTCGCCCCAGAGCAGAGGGGAGGGGCAGGATCCCCTCCCTGAGCTGCTGCTCACGCTCTGGGGGTGCACCCAGGACACGGGGGGTTCTGGGCTCAAGCACACACTGAAGCTGGGTCATGGGGAGCTTCTCCTCACCCAACACCCCCAAGTCCTTCTCCTCGGGCTGCTCTGAATCACTTCTCCACCCATCCTAAAAAAGCCATGAGGTTCCATACAAGCTTTCCAGGCCTGTTTGAGAAGCTGGTTCATATTCCAGGAATTGCTGCTAAAGCATTTAGCTGATAAATTCTTCTCTTTTCAGGAAGAAGAAGGAACAACTGACATTTTCAGAGAAATCCCTCTGGATTCTGTTGTGAAGGAGAACTTGCAAAGTAAGTTATCGTCAGATCAGTGTCTTCCCTGTGTTCCTGGGGGTTTGGCATTTATTTCTTCTCTCTGATGAGCTCAAAATGCAACAAAAGCTTCAGCTGATCCCAGCATAGTTGATCAGGAGGCAGAGAAGCTCCATGGAGAAGTCTCTCTGGACAAAATTCTTTGTAGTAGGCAACTAAAGCTGAGCTTGACAGGAAGAAGAGAGGGACTAATTGAAAGGCAGAAGTATTTCCTAAAGGAAAAGGCACCAGTAGTTAAGGAGTCTTTAATTTACCTGGAGAATCTGGAGCAGGAGCCTCATCCTGATGCCAGACAGACTCAGAAAGGCACAGTGATGGTCTGAGTCACTGAGGAATACAAGATCAGTGGAATCTCTCTGGAGCCATCATTAGACTCTTCACTGAGTTGATTCATCTCACTGAAGGCAGAAAAATAACTTGGGAATAACCCTTTCTGCTGTTCCAGTAGTTCAAAAAGGCTGGATTAGCTCCAGGAGCAGGGAGAGCCTGGAGTGTGCAGCCTTGAGCAGGGAAGCAAGGAGCAGGCTCATCCCCTTTCAGCCTGTTAGACCAGCTTGGCCATATCACTGGGAATTACACCTTGTGTGTCTGATGCTTGGCTTCGTGCTTGTCTCTGTGACCTGGAGTTTCAAAGCAGACCTGGGATTAGAGGAGATCCAGAAGTGTTTGTCATCAGGTGTCTTTCATTCCTACCTCGCTTGACATTCTGTGTTACCCATTAGGTTTATTTTCACCCTTTGAGTCCAACATGGGCTTGGGACCCCCAAACCAGATGAAACAAGAGCTCAGTGAGAGCAGTGAGGAGTGTGACGGTGGGAACTCAGCCTTGGAAGTGAACTCCATGGTCCAGATCACCTTGGACAAAGGAACTCGGGTCTCAGGAATCATCCGCTGGTTGGGCTACTTGCCCCAGATCAAGCACAAGATGGCAGGAGTTGAACTGGTGAGGAGCAAACATTTCCTGCTGGGAAATGGGGTATCAGAGTGGGCTGCTCTTGGTTGCTCTTCTCTTTTAAGACCTTTGGCTTGTGTGTTTCACAGCCTAATTTGGGCCTCCGATGCATGAGAGAGTGAACTGTGAGGGCAAGCACCCGGTTGGGCCTTCCCTTAGGGTGGGGAGAGGACCTTGTGCAGTGATTATGAGGGTTGGTTCGCTCTCTTCCAGAGTAGTGTGGTTGGAATGTGGGATGGGATAATCATGAGTCCTACAGACAGCATCAACAGGTTCAGAACATGACCAGAATGACTGAATCCCAGGGTGGTTTGGGTTGGAAAGGACCTTAGGATCATCCAGTTCCAACCCTCTGCTGTGGGAAGGAATATCTCACACTAGACCATATCACCCAAGGCCTTGAACACCACCAGGGATGGAAACAGGGATGAAAACAGTCAACAAAATGGGACCAAACTACACAGCTCTGAAAATATTAGATGGCCACATGGGGGATCTGTGCTCTGATGTTACTCCTCACTGCTCTCTTCGAGGATGAAGATAAGGGGGTCACTGCTGGCGAGTGGTTGGGCAAATACTACTTCCACTGTGCTCCAAAGCGCGGCCTCTTCGTGAAGCTGCAGTGCTGCCAACCCGATGTTCGCTTCCAGAGCTCCCACAGCAGTCACTTGAGCCTTGTGGATTATGGTAAGAGACAAGCATGGAATGGGTTGGGTTGGAAAGGACCTTAAAGCTCCTCCAGCTCACCCCTCCCACTAGAGCGGGTTCCTCAAAGCCCCTGTGTCCACCCTGGCCTTGAACACTGCCGGGGATGGGGCAGCCACAGCTTCTCTGGGCACCCTGTGCCAGCGCCTCAGCACCCTCACAGGGAACAGCTTCTGCCCCAGAGCTCATCTCAATCTCCCCTCTGGCAGGTTAAAGTCATTTCCCTTGTCCTGTCCCTCCATCCCTTGTCCCAAGCCCCTCTCCAGGTTTCCTGCAGCCCCTTTAGGCACTGGAGCTGCTCTAAGGTCTCCCCAGAGCACAGCAGAGGGGCAGGATCCCCTCCCTGAGCTGCTGCTCACTTTCTGGGGGTGCACCCAGCACACGGGGGGGTTCTGGGCTCAAGCACACACTGAAGCTGGATCATGTTGAGGTTCTCAAGTCCTTCCCCTCAGGCTGCTCCATCCAGTCTCCACCCAGCCTATGTTTGTGATTGGAATTGCCCCAACCCTCATGTGGGACCTTGGACTTGGCCTTGTTGAACCTCATGAGGTTCACAAGGGCCTACTCTAGGGAGAGGGGAGACAGGGCTGTGCTGGGACAAGGCACACTATAGAGCAGCCTCATGCACAGTGTCTTCATCAGTGGTTTGATATTCTTCACTTCAAGTGTTCCGAAAGATGCCAGTTTTAAGGATGCTGATGGTATTTATAGGGAATGCCTTTGGAATGGGAGAAAGGATTAAATCAGCTTTAGTGCAGAGTTTGTGGTGGTGGTAAGTCCTTCACAAGAAGAACAGGTCAGTGTTTTCATTTCAACAGGCAGAGATTCCTCCAGAGCACAGAAGCCAACATGAACTAACAGTTTAGAAACAGTAAATGAGATGACTGGAGATGAGATGACAGGATTCCTGTAGGAACTGCCCCAAACTGGAAGTAGGGACTTGGAAAACTGTCTTAAGGACACGCTGAGGAGAGGGGATTGAATTACAAGGGGACAATGCTGAAGAAACCAGGAAAGAGCAGATTGCAAAGGCCACCTTTGAAGCCTGAGATGACGGACCAGCAGGATGAGGCTATTAATGCACAGCTGCCTGTTTGTCCCCTTGTTCCTGGGGTACCAGGACAGGTAGATCCCAACCTTCCACATAACACAGCACCAGCTCTTTGAGCTCTTTGTTATACCTGGCAGAGGTGGGTATGGATTGGAGGACGTGTCTCTGGTGAAGAAGGGATGGTTTGGCTTTGGCTTTGTTTCCAGTAAAGGAATTATGAAGGAGACAATTCTTCATCCCAGTTGTGGTTGAGTCCCAGCAGGAGCAGCACAGAGGAGCCTGGTGCTGACTTCTGAGCAGGGAATGGCATCGAGGAAGGGCAGAGCTGACCCAGACAAGGTGGGAAGCCCAAGGATGTTGCTTCTCTTTGCAGGAGGACACGAAGTTCTTCCCCAGGCTCCAGACAGTTTTCCTCCCCTCAGGAATGAGGCAGCGGTGCATGTCCTGCAAGGGCGGATGAAGGGGATCCAAGGCCATTGTAATTCCTGCTATATGGATGCAACTCTCTTCAGGTAAGGACTTGCTTGGGTGGTGCCAGATCACTAAACGAGTGCTTTTTGAATTGGGTAGAGCCCTAAACTGCAGCATTTCCCTGGAATTCCGAGGTGGTTTGTTCTCAGGCCCTCGTGAGTACACACAGAATCACACATGGAACCATCCAGGCTGGAAAAAACCTTTCAGCTCGTCCAGTCCAACCATTCGCAGCCCTGCCAAGGCCACCACTAACCCCTGGCACTGAGGCCTCGGCTACAGGGGCTGTGAACACTTGCAGGGATGTTGCCCCCAGCCCTGCCCTGGGCAGCCTGTTCCAATGCCTGAGCACCCTCTGGGCAAGGAATTGTTCCTCAGCTCCACCTAAACCTGCCCTGGGGCAGCTTGAGGCCATTTCCTCTTGTCCCATCCCTTGTTCCTTGGGAGCAGAGACCAGCCCCCTCCTGGCTCCATCCTCCTGTCAGGCAGTTGCAGAGAGCGATCAGGTCCCCCCTGAGCCTTCTCTTCTCCACACTAAACCCCCCAGGTCCCTCAGCCCTTCCCCATCACACTTGTGCTCCAGGCCCTGCTCCAGCTCCGGTGCCCTTCTCTGGCCCTGCTCCAGCACCTCAATGTCTCTCTTGGAGTGAGGGGCCCAGAACTGACACAGGATCCGAGGTGCAGCCTCACAGTGCCCAGCACAGGGGACAGTCCCTGCTCTAGCCCTGCTGCCACACTGGGGCTGGGACAGCACCTGAGGTGCCCTGTGTCTGTCATGCAGGCTGGTGAGAGCTCCTGGCACCGTGCTGACTGGCACTGGAGGCCCTGGCTGGAAACAAGCCACAGAAACCACGCAGGAGGTCCCGGCTTCCCTGTTTGGAGAGGAAAAAAGCCTCAGTGGTGCCCCCTCCTGAGCGGTTTGAGCTGCGAAGTCCGAGATCTCATCGTGTCTGAGCTGTTCCCTTGCTTCCTACCAGGGGTCATTAAACCAGAGGTGGTGTCTCTCACCGTGGAGATGTGCTGTCACTCACCCTTCTGTAACTGCATGCATGGACTGTTGAGAATCAAAGCCACCAGCTGTCACCAGACACAAGTTTGGTTCTAACTATTGCTGCAATACTACACCCATCACTTCTCTCTTCACAGCCTCTTCTCCTGTACGTCTGTGGTGGACTCCATGCTCTTCAAGCCCTTCCTGCTGTGTGATAGGAATGTCCAGAGCATTCTGAGGGATGAGATTGTTAATCCCCTCCGAAGGTGAGTATAATATGTGGGAATCCTGGAAGTCATCCATCTGCCTTCACACCTTCTCTGCTGCCCTCCTAGATGGTACCTGTCACTGAGGGGAAGGGTTACCTGGAGGGTTTCTCCTGCCAGCCACATCCCAAGGTCTTCATCCCAAAGTTAATCCTTTCCCTGGGTTCTAAGGCTGTCACAGCTGCTGCTGCATGTGCATGAGGATCTCCTGCTCAGAAGGAAGCCTTGTGAAAGGAGGATTCCTGGGATTCAGACCACTTCTGGAGGGAACCCTGGAGCTGATGAAGCAGTGGCATTGCTTCAGCAGCAGTTAGGCCCAGAGGCAGTGTCAGTGCCAGGCTGGAGGAGGGAAAACCATGGCATGGGAGCTAAATTCTCTGGAATTGGAACCAAAGATACCAGGTTCTTTCCTCATCCTCCCTAGAGAGGTGTGGAAGAGAGGCCTGGAGAGCTGAACATCAGACGTTAGCATCCTCCTTAAGGTGTCCTGGCGCTGATACGTATAAATGTACATAAATACAGTCCTGGGGTGTTCTGTGATGCTGAGTTCTGGGTGGGAGCAGCCCCGCAGAGAAGGACTTGAGGATGAAAAATGGGACATGACCTGGCAGCGTGTACTCACAGCCCAGAAGCCCCCCGTGTGCTGGGTGCACCCCCAGAGTGGGAGCAGCAGCTCAGGGAGGGGATCCTGCCCCTCTGCTCTGCTCTGGGGAGACCTTAGAGCAGCTCCAGTGCCTAAAGGGGGCGGAG
>NW_009918125.1:1747-13150 GCF_000696875.1 Nestor notabilis | reverse complement strand
GCAGAGGGTGCCCAGAGAAGCTCGGGCTGCCCCATCCCTGGCAGTGTTCAAGGCCAGGTTGGACACAGGGGCTTGGAGCAACCTGCTCTAGTGGAAGGTGTCCCTGCCCATGGCAGGGGTTGGAACGGGATGAGCTTTAAGGTCCCTTCCAACCCAACCCATTCCATGATTTCAATACCCTGGAGAGATCATCTACAGCTCCTTCTTGTTTCTAGGACTGGTTTTGTCAAGGCCAGGAGTGTGATGCACCTCAGGGAGCAGCTGACTGACAAGGGCCAGTGTTCAAGCTTTACCAACGCTGAGAAAGGTGAGATCCTCTCTGGGGCCTTCCCTGGCCTGATTCCCTGTGTTCTGCCTCATCCAGGCACCGGGCTGACACCTTCACTGTGTGCTGCTTCCAGGCACGTGCACTGACATGCCTGCTGCATGCATTACGTGTTCACTTACAGACAGATGCACATCTCATGTAGTTTCAGCTTTTAAAACTCTTCTCAGCTGAAAATTTATGCTGAAGTCTGATGGAAAGATGGGAATCATGGGTTGGAAGGGACTTTCAAAGATCATCCAGCTCCAACCCCCTGCAATGAGCAGGAACATCCTCCAGCTGAAGCCCATCAACCTCTGGTTGCAATCCCCACATTCCCTTAGCAAGGCCCTGTGTAGTTTACAACAAGGAAATGGATCACACTAATGCTAAACATCACTTCAACAACCTCTGAGTATCTAGATAGTAAACAAGTGGCATTGATTCCTCCAGAGCCAGGTTATCTTGTCAGTGAGCAACACTCGTGGTTTGTACTATTAGGTCTTGACTTTAGCCAGGGATGGTTTAACTGCTGTTGAGTTGCTTCAATTTCCAGAGTTGTCCCAGATTTCACTTTGAGTTTATACTTTTGGTGTTAGGAACAGTCCACTAAAGTCTCTGAGCTGGTGTTGCTGGTCTCAGGCTTCTCAGAGAGCAGTATGTGAAGGCTGCTTTGGTTTCTTCAGGCTCACCCAACTTTTCGCCCCATTTTGCCCTTACCTAGAGTAAACCAGGACATTCCACGTTCAGGAAATGCTGGTTCATGTTGATCTGGCAGCTTTTGCCTTCTGGATGCCCTGGGGTCAGAGTATTCCTGGTGTGGTTTGACCCATGCTTTTCTCTCACCTTCCAGATCCTGAGGAGTTCCTCAATCTCATCATGCACCAGATCCTGGGGATAGAACCACTCTTGAAGCTGCAGTAAGTTTTGATGTCCAAGTGATTTATCTTACCCAGGCTCTTTAGTTACCACCTCACAGTCACTGGGTGTTCCTTACACCCTTTCATTGTGGCTTTGGAAGCACAGTTCCCCCCTGTGATCTTGTTCCAGGTGACACATCCAGGTAAAGACACTTCTGGAGGTGCCACCTTCAGAGAACTGGCCTAAACCCCTTGTGTCCCCTCAGGGGGAGCCAGCAGTGCTTTGGGAAACACAGTGTCCAACTTCAGTGCAGAGCAAGAAGCATCTGACAGCCTTTGGATGCATCTGGGATGTGTCCAGACCTGCCAAGCTGGCTCAGATCCTGCAGCCTCTCAAACAGGCACTCCATGGATGCACTCCCAGATTTCAGGGCTCTACAAAGAGGATGAGAGGCTGAAGGAAGCCAAAAATAACTGTGCTGTTGAGGAGCACAGAGGGGGATTGTTTGCTTTCTGTGCTGCTTTGTTGAGGTGTCAGTCAAGCTGCAGATCATGGAGTGCTTGGAAAGGCTGAGCACAAAGATGTCTCTGTGCTGCAGCTCCTCTGCACAGGCTCAGCTGAAGGAAATCCTTTCTGTGCTGGCTCAGGGCTGCAGGGGGTGAGTTATGTGCAGAACATCTCCCACACCTTCTGAATGCACCGAGGTTGGTGTGTGAAGGTATAAATAGAGCCTTCATCTGAGGAGGAGTTTGATTCTGCTGTAGTGCACTTGGTTTAAAGCATGTTGAAGCCTCTTTTAGTGTTTCCATCAAGGAGGGGAAATTGAGTTTTGCTTGTAGGAGCAGGATGTGATGCTACAGAGGGGTAATGAGGCTGAAGAAAGATGATGTTTGTATCCTCTTCTCATGGCAATTATTTCTCATGGAATGGTTTGGGTTGGAGGGACCTTAAGTTCATCCAGCTCCAAACCCCTGCCCCGGGCAGGGAAACCTTCCACTAGAGCAGGTTGCTCCAAGCCCCTGTGTCCAACCTGGCCTTGAGCACTGCCAGGGATGGGGCAGCCACAGCTTCTCTGGGCGCCCTGTGCCAGCACCTCAGCACCCTCACAGGGAACAGCTTCTTCCTTAGATCTAACCTGAACTTCCCCTGTTTCAGTTTGAACCCATCACCCCTTGTCCTGTCACTCCAGTCCCTGATGAAGGTCCGCCTCCAGCATCCTTGGAGGCCCCGTCAGACCCTGGGAGCTGCTCTGAGGTCTCCAGCAGCTTCTCCAGGCTGAGGAATCAATATTGCTGGGTGGAAAACCAGCTTCATGTCAGTGTTGCACTGAGCAGCCCTTTGGTGCCTTGGGCCCGGAAGCTCTTGCAGGACAAACCCCCCATGTTTGGGAGCTCCCATGTTTGCGGCACCACATAAACAAGCCCCATGCCCACTCCTTGCAGGTCAGGAGGCCAGAAGGAGCAGGACTGTTACTGTTACCAGATATTTATGGACAAACAGGAGGATCTGGTGGTTCCTGACGTGCAGCAGTTAGTGGAACGCTCCTTCCTGTCCTCTGATCTGAAGCTAGTGGAGGTGAGCCCAGAGCCTTCTGCCTACACTGCTCTCTGCTGCCTCTTTCTTGCTTCCTCCAACATACTTGTGCCTGGTATCCTGGAGTCTGATATCCAGTGCTACACAGAAGCAGGATACAGTCACAAGAACCTTGGGAATCTCAGCATGACCTGGGAAGAGGGCTGTACTTTCCCTGTTGCAATTTCATCTTGGGACGAGCCAGAGCAAGAAGCCTTTACCCCCCGTAGCAAAGTGGAGAGAAGAGTCTTTGGAGCTTGTCTCTTCTCACAGGGTGACTTGTTTGTCTTTCTTTCCCCAGATCCCATCTTGCTTCATAATCCAAATGCCACGTTTTGGGAAGGAGTATAAAATGTTCAGCAAAATCATTCCTTCCTTGGAGCTGGATATAACAGATCTGCTGCTTGACAGTAAGTTATTGGGCTGTGGTGAAGCTGCTGCTTGGGCCTGTGAGGAACCAGGTGACAGGTCTCACCTCTTTGGGCTGGAGCAGATGTGGGGTGGGATCATGGTGTGATTCTTCTGCTCCAAACACCAGTTTTGGCAGGACAAGCTGGATTTCAGGTGAGAGCTGGAAAAGACCCATCTTCTCACCCCTGTTGCCCCTGCAGGTCCCAGGGAGTGCTGCCTGTGTGGTGATGTTGCCGCCCTGGAGTGTTCCGAGTGTTTCAAGGACAAGGTGTTCGCAGCTACGGGCCTGAAGCAGTTCTGCAGCTCCTGCTCCAGACGGGTATTCATCTCCTTTGTCTGCTCATCAAACCTGCTTTGGTGCTGGCAGCAGACTGAACCCCCAGAAGGCCCTTGTTTCCCATGTTGTCCCTGCAGCCTTTCAGGAGGAATGTTCAGGACCTCTTCCTAAGCATCAGTCCCACCACCACATCAGTATGAGCAGGGTTTGGTGCCACATGATACTAAACCCTCTGCTTACAGAGAGCCCAAATAAGAACAAACAGAGCACTGGGCCCTCAATGTTGTCCCAGCAGGAGCATTCCTACAGCTTTCTGGCCTTTCTTGGAGGGTGGCACGTTCCCATCTCAGCTTCTTGCTGCCAAGCCTGGGGTATTGTGTGCAGCTCTGGGGCAACAACACATGGAAATGGGCGAGGGCTGGAGCAGCTCTGCTCTGGAACCAGGCTGAGAGAGCTGGGCTGGGGCAGCTGGAGAAGAGAAGGCTCCTGAAGGGGACACCTTAGAGCAGCTACCAGCTCCAGGAAACCTGGAGAGGGGCTTTGGACAAGGGATGCAGGGACAGGACAAGGGGAATGGCTTTAACCTGCCAGAGGGGAGATTGAGATGAGCTCTGGGGCAGAAGCTCTTCCCTGTGAGGGTGCTGAGGCGCTGGCACAGGGTGCCCAGAGAAGCTGTGGCTGCCCCATCCCTGGCAGTGTTCAAGGCCAGGTTGGACACAGGGGCTTGGAGCAACCTGCTCTAGTGGAAGGTGTCCCTGCCCGTGGCAGGGGTTGGAGCTGGAGGAGCTTTAAGCTCCCCTCCAACCCAGACCATTCCATGATTTTATGAAGCCTGATGATGCAGTTCCATTCCCTCCCATGCAGGGACCATGGGAGTCAGATCAGTGGGGAATAAACTGAGGATCTGACCCCCACACCCTCCTCATTGTGGCAGGCCAGGTTCAATTCTGCCCTCTCAGCAGTGCCACCCCATCACAGAATGGTTTGAATTGGGAAGGACCTTAAGATCATCCGGTTCCAACCCCCAAATCCTGTCTCCTCAGGTTCACTCTCACTACCGCCGCAAAACACACAAGCCAAGAGAGCTGCACATCCCAGAGGAATTCCACACGCGGAGCCCCCAGGGCTGCCAGCAGGTCCCTCATGAGAAGATGGAGCTCTTTGCAGTGCTCTGCATCGAGACCAGTCACTATGTCTCCTTTGTGAAGTATGGCCCTGAGAATGACCACTGGATGTTCTTCGACAGCATGGCCGACAGACATGGTGAGGACACTTCCCCACCTGCCTCCAGAGCTCTCGGGTTGAGGCACCACATTGAGTGTTCAGTGTGATCATAGAATCACAGAAGGGTTTGGGTTGGAAAGGACCTTGAGACCACCCAGTTCCAACCCCCTGCCATGGGCAGGGACACTTCACACTAGACCGTGTCACCCAAGGCTCTGTCCAACCTGGCCTTGAACACTACCAGGGAGTGGGCATTCACCACTTCTCTGGGCACCCTGTGCCAGCGCCTCAGCACCCTCACAGGGAAGAGCTTCTGCCTTATCTCCAACCTGAACTTCCCCTCCTTCAGTTTAGAGCCAGATGGTGTCTGCTTGAGCTGTAGGTCCCTTAAGGCCCAGTTTGGACTTTTCTTCTTTCTCTCTTAGGTGGTGAAAACGGCTTCAACATTCCCACAGTAACCCTGTGCCCTGAAGTTGCCAAGTACTTGGACTTGCCACTGGCTGGGCTGGCCCTGGAGCAGCCTCGGGACATGGAGGGAGTGGCCAAGCGCCTCTTCTGTGATGCCTACATGTACATGTACCAGAGCAAGAAGATGGCACTTTACAAGTGACCCTGGTGCTGCAGAGCAGAGGTGGTGGGAACATGAACATGGATCAACCCTGGAGCTTGGCATCAGTGAGAGCAGCCAAGTCTGGGTACACCAAACTTGCACTTCAGCCTCTTCTTGCCTCTTCCAGTGTCTGGTATGAAGCTGTCCACAGCAGCCTGGGTTAGTTAAATCCCATCAAGTGAGAGCTGTACTTCTGCAGACCTGGACTCTGAATTCCTTACACTCAGATCCATTCTTATTTCCTCCCTTCTCTTTCCACCTTCTTTCCTCCCCACTCTGCAGCTCTGCCCTACCTCAGAATCCTCCCCAACATCCTTTTTTCCCTTCCAGTGATGAGATAGGACCAGCATTTAAGGAAACATGAGCAGTTATCAAGCTGAGGACCAGTATTTAATCAAGACATGAACAGTTCTCCTCAGGTTTGCAAAGAGCACAAGAAAACCAGAGCGTTACCCTGCATGAACCATCCTCACATGGACTTGTGCAGTGAGCAATGCAGGAGGTGTGAGCTGCACCACTGTGGTGAAGAGATGGGTCAGGATGAGGGTTTCTTGGGGTCTGGGATGGGCCCCACACCTAAAGGTGGGTCCCTGAGGTGACTGCACTTCCCTTACCCAGCACTTGTACCCACCATCCCTATTATCAACCATGAGGTCACTGGATGTCTTGAGGCTTTAAAATCCATGTGTCTCTCCAGAACAAAACTGGAAGAAAGATGGAGCAGAGGGACAACGTGTTTTGCTTCCTCTTTCTTGCAAAGGCTGCACTATTGCTGCATGATGGGGTGTTTTAATCTCACTTCAAGCACTTTCTGTCCCATCTCTGCACCCACTCCTGAGATCTAAAGACCACTAACAGAATTCCAAGGGTGAAAAAGAGCACTCTTGGATTTGCTGTGACTGTAGAAAGGTCTCTGGGTGGGAATTGTCATTCCTTCAACTAAATAAATGTGCAAACTGGCGGTTTTCTGCCATTAAGCTCATGCTGTCGTGGCAGGAGGAAGCTGTTATAGGAGTCAGTGATGAACTGGGGTGCCCAAATTGCACTTGCAGGACCCCACATCCTCAGTGGATGCATCCAGGAGCTCCGGATGTGCAGCTGCAGTCCCCCTCCTGCTCTTTTTCTTCCCTCTTTAATGCAGGTTGCAGCTTTAGGTTCTTTTTTGGCTGACAGCAGAGGTTGTGATGCTAAAGGGGACCTCACAGCCTGATGGTTGTAGCTGTTGTCTGGGGTGTCTTATTTCTCTGTGTGGTGGCTGGTGTGGAATGAACCCAGGTTGTTACCACAGTTAATGTGAAGTCAGCTTCCAACTGTCTCGAGCATTTGAGCCTCAGCACCAAGTTGACCATGAGGACACAGAAGGTGGACAATGTCCTGGGCTGCAAAAGCGGTGGCAGCAGGTCAAGGAAAGGATCCTTCCCCTCTGCTCAGCACTGGTGAGGCCACAGCTGGAGTATTGGATCCCATTTGGAGCTCCCCAGGATAAGAAAGATGGAGAGAGTCCAGTGAAGGACCATGAAGCTGAACCGGAGCATTTCTCCCATGAGGAAACACTGAGAGAGTTGGGACTGTTCAGACTGGAGAAGAGAAGACTCGGGTCAAACTCATCAATGTCTGAAGGGGGGGGTGCAAAGAAGACAGCCAGGGTCTTCTCTGTGGTGCCCCGTGACAAGACAACATGCCCTGGGCCCAAACAGGAACACAAGAGGATCGCTCAGAACATCAGGAAAGGCTTCTTCACCATGAGGATGACAGACTCTGGTACAGGTTTCCAAGGAGGTCGTGGATTCTCCATCCTTGGAGCTACTCAAAATGGGTCTGGGCAAAGCCAAAGCACCAGTGGTGAAGGGCCTGACAAGGAGAGAGCAGCAGATCATCCCAGGGATGGGTTTAGCCTTCTCCTGCACTGATGAGCTGCTCCCCTGTGGCCATGCAGAGGGCTGAGCATGCTGAAGCCCACTGCCTTCATCTGCTCCAAGTTGCTTCTCTCCGTAGGCCTCAGGATTGTCTGGACTCAGGTACGCTGGGGTTGCACTTCTCAGTCCCTGGGGATTCTGCTCTAAAAATGCAACTTTTAATAGCAAACTATTCCTGGTTTTCCTGGAGTTCTGTGTTTTCTCTCTTAACGTGCTCAGTGTGGTCCAGTGCCAGGGCTGGAGCACTGCACCAGCAGCCTCCAGCCTTGTCTGGAAACAAGAGACCATCGCCCAAGGCTTTGTTGAACTCTCTTAAGTTCTTCCTCTTCCCCCTCACTGAGTGCTGCAAAGCTCTAAACCACAACTGCTCCTGGGGGGGTGGGTGATGCAGGGCGGGGGTTGGGCATTTCCCTCTTGTCCTCACTGCACCTTTTCCATGGGTACGTGACAATTTTGGGTCTGAACGTGACACTTTTGGGTCTGAACATTTTACAAGCTCAGGGGAAAGGATTGACTATCTGCCTGTTGCAGGTACAACATGGAAACAGGGAATGGGTTGGGTTGGAAGGGACCTTAAAGCTCCTCCAGCTCCAACCCCTGCCCTGGGCAGGGACACCTTCCACTAGAGAAGGTTGCTCCAAGCCCCTATGTCCAACCTGGCCTTGAACACTGCCAGGGATGGGGCAGCCACAGCTCCTCTGGGCACCCTGTGCCAGCGCCTCAGCAGGGCAGGATCAGAGCAGCTCTTCATGTCTTGGTTGAGTCTCTGCAGGTTTCCTTCCCATTCCATCCCCAGCTTTTCTTGCTCCTGTTTTGCTAAAGCCTTCAACCAGTCACTGCCGGGGCATGACCCTACCCCAGTGGAGCTACGGTGGGATTTCCGTTGGAATCAGGGCCATGAGATGCCACGTGGCACCTGCGGGTCACCCCCAACTGCTCTCATGGGTCTACACTTGCTTTTCATGCCACCTTCATCAGTTACATGCAGTGAAGTCAAGGATGTTACATTTGAAGGCCACAAGAGTTTTGAAGGACCAGAGCAGTCCCATGGGGTGGGTGTAGGTGGGTAAAGGCTTTTATTTCATCTCTTGCATAGAATTAAGCTAATTCCAAGGACTAAGGAACATCAGGTTCCAGAGTGCAGGTGCCAACATGGAGTTGGCATCAACCAGTTGTTGGCCTCCAGCTCCATATAAAATGGGAAGAGCTGGAATGTGGCCACAGAGCCAAAGCCTAAAGAGAAGGGGCAAAGTGCATCTGCCAGGGATGTCCCAGAGGACATTTCCATGGTAGGAGCCCTTCTTGTACACTCAAGACTTGGTTTCTTGTGCCACTGAGGAGCTTCAGTGTGAGCTGCCACCACTGAAGGGACAGGACAGGGCCACCAAGGTGGGCAGTGCTGCCACAGCAGAAGGCACAGGGTTTGGCAAAAGCATTGAGGTGGGCAGCACCATCATGGCAGAAGATGCAGGACCACCAAGATGGGCAGGGAAGGACCATCCCTTCCAGAAGGACCTCCCAGCTCCACCTGCCCCATCCCTCTGTTCCCAGCTTTGGGATCTCTGGGTACTCTTCCAGTTTGTGCAGGGTCTTCAGCTGAGCACCACGGTGCTGTTAGGGCCATTGATTCCCAATGTCGTCACTTGGTCTTCAAAAGAGCGTGAAGAAGAGCTGGTCCCAAGCAGGGGATGAGCAGGGCCCTCCTCACTGGCTGGCCTGCTGCAGCGTGGTGAGGAGCTGGTGGAGCTTCTCTGTCACTGCCACCTACACGGGAGCAAGAGTGGACAATGAACCCCTTGGGGACCTGCAGCCCCATGTCCATGCTCTGGTGGAGCCACACTCAAGCCACCAGTGCTGGGCAGGGTCCCTGGGTGTGGACTGATAGTGCCACAGTGGATGTACCGGGTAGGGCTGTGGGTGGTGGAGCCGGCGGTGAGCGGGGTTGAGGAGGCTGAGGGACACCTGCGCGTGGGTCCTCACCTCGGGCAGGCTGGGCAGAGGCTCACACACCTGCAGGGATGGAGATGCAGGACCATGACCACGGGGGGAGAATGTCACCAAGCCCCAACCAGCCAGCTCCAGGCTGGACTCTGATGGCACCATGTCCATGGTGGCACCTTGGATGGAGCAGGGACTATCTCAGACACAAGGTAACACAGGGATTTAACAGTTTGATCCATGGTGGCCAAGACACCACCACCCTGGCTTGGTCCTTCACCCAACATGAAGGACCAGTAGAGCCACCCCTGACCTGGCCATCTCTGAAGTAGATGCGATGAAGGGGCTCCACGGTGGTGGGCAACACCTTGCTGGGCTCACCAAGCTGCCCCAGGACATGGACCACCAGCTCCTGCCCTGCACTGGGTGAGGGCTCCTCCTCCAGTGCCATGAGGTCCATGAAGGGGTGACCTGCAGGGAGACCATGTTAGAGACCAGGGGCTGCACAGGACATCGGGGACAGGGTTACGGAGCAGAAGGGGGGACACAGGTCAATGTGGCAGGACAGTGACAAGGGTCTCCCAGCTCACCAGCAGCATCATAGAGCCGATAGATCGTCTTAGTCCCTGGGATTGTCATCTTCTCCTCATCTTCTGTGAGCTTCAGGCATGGGGAGCCATTGACCTCCACCAGCTGCAGGAGAAGGAGGTTAAGGGATGGACACCTTATTTTGTCACATGCACCAGCTCATGCTGGTGCTGAAGACCTGCAGAGCTCTGTGTCCTCTATGAGTGTCCCCACAAGCTGGGGAGGCCACTGGGGCAACCAGCTGTAGGAATGATGAGAACCCCTCAAACCACCCTAACGTTGGACATCTGCTGCCTGCAAGCTTCTCACTGCAGTGCTCTCATGAATGTTATGTCCATGAAGGGGAGACTTCAGAGCAGCTCCAGTGCCTGAAGGGGTTTCAGGAAACCTGGAGAGGGGCTTTGGACAAGGGATGGAGGGACAGGCCAAGGGGAATGGCTTGAACCTGCCCCAAGGGAGACTGAGATGAGATATTGGGCCGAGCTCTTGGGCAGAAGCTCTTCCCTGTGAGGGTGCTGAGGCGCTGGCACAGGGTGCCCAGAGAAGCTGTGGCTGCCCCATCCCTGGCAGTGTTCAAGGCCAGGTTGGACACAGGGGCTTGGAGCAACCTCCTCCAGTGGAAGGTGTCCCTGCCCGGGGCAGGGGTTGGAGCTGGAGGAGCTTTAAGGTCCTTTCCAACACAAACTACTCTATGACTTGACACCAGCAACATCCCTTAGGGCTGGATCCCCCTTTGCTCATCCCCAGCCTTTTAAAGCCCAGGAGATACCAGGAGCTCCCCAAGTCAAGCAGGACCAAGAGCTGCTGCCACAAGTACCTTGTAGACACAGCCCAGGGATGGCTGCAGGGGACACGTCACCAGGTTGGTCCCAATGCCGATCATGTCAATCTCACTCCCCTGGTGCAAAGAGGAGACAGAAACCATCAACAGCCCATCACAATCAGAGCCCTGGGGCAGGTCAGAGATGCTCTGCTCAGAGGTGTCTGTCCATCCATCCCACCCAAAAGCCTTATTTGTCCTACTCTGGAGACTCTTCTCTGTTCTCACCCAGGGAAAAAGTCCCCTGTGACTCTTAGTTCCACCCCAAACCTCAGCAAAGGCCAAGGTGCCATCTCAGCCCCTGTCAGGAACCATCTCACCTCCCTAGTGAACTCCTCCAGGCTCTGCTCACTGATGTCGTTGCTGACAGCGATGGGGATGGTCTCAAACCAGGGCACCTGGAAGCTGTTGAGAAGCAAGGGATGGGGTGAAGGGTTTGGGAGGACCCGTAACTCCCATCACCCCCCGGAGCTGGGGGTGAAGCCAGGGCCACTGGCAGCCAGCCCAGGGCTGGTGTAGGACTCACTGAGCACCACAGGCTCGCAGCACCCGGCGGATCTCCTTGGACTGCTGGGCCAGGTCCCCGCTGTCCAGGCGCACGCCGATGGCGCGATACCCCAACTGCTGCAGCGCCAGTGCCACCGCACAGAAGTTTGGCAACCCGCTCCTGGGATGGAGGAGAAGAGGGTTGATGTCCTTTGGTTGGTGGGACAGGGATCTAGGGTGGATCCGGCAGCAGGTCCATCAGGCAATGGTGAAACCACAGGTGGAAAATCCAACAGCTCCATGTATTTCATATGTTGACGTGGAGCTGATGGAGCAAGGCCAGAGGAGGCCACGAGGATGAGCAGGGGCTGGAGCAGCTCCCGTATGGAGACAGGC
>NW_009918125.1:0-1346 GCF_000696875.1 Nestor notabilis | reverse complement strand
GCTTTAAGGTCCTTTCCAACCCAAACCATTCCATGACTCTATAAAGGCAGAATTCATTAGTGTAGGGATCTATGATTCTATCCCTGTTTCAAGGCCACCAAGCAAGGAGAGATGTCCCCATCCCCTCTGCCACAGTGACAATCCACCCTGTGGGACCTGGTGCTCTCACCTCCTCACACAGTACGTGTCCAGCAGCCCCTGGAAGTCACTGGGGAAGGTGATGGCATAGGACACGAATGCAGCCAGTTCCCCCTGGTTCGCCCTCTCAGGAGGGGTCTGCAGCAGCTCACACACCCGCTGCAGCCACGACATGGCCAGGGCCAGGAGATCCACTGGTTCTCCTCCTGCCCGCGGCGGCAGCTCCTGCCCGGAGAACATGGGCTTTGTATCCTCCACAGTGCCAGGAGCAAGGCCATGGGCAGAGCATCAAATCACCACCTCCATCCTCATCACATCCCCATCTCTATCCCCATCCCAACGCCCATCCCCATCTCCATCCCAATCGCCATCCCATCCCCATCTCGCCTCATCCCCTCTCCATCCCATTCCCATTCCCATCTCCATCCCCATTCTCAACTCCATCCCATCCCCATTCCATCTTTATCCCTATGGTCATCCCCACTCCCATCTCCATTCCATCCCCATTCTCAACTCCATCCCATCCGCATTCCATCTCCATCCCTATCCCTATCTCCATCCCCATCCCATCTCCAACCCCATTCCCATCTCCATCCCCATCTCCATCCCCACTCCCATCTCCATCCCATCCCCATCCCCTGCCCACAGCAACGCTCACCCGGGGCTGCACCTCCTCCAGCGAGGTGAAGGACATGATGAAGGAATGGGCGATGGTGCCACGCACCGGGATGTCGTAGAGCTTCCCCGCCAGGACGTTGCTGGTGCTGTCAAAGCCTGTGAGGAGGGATGGGGTGGACACACCAGTAATGACATGGCCACGGTGCCACCGGGCACCAGAGGCCATCACTCACCCCCGATGTAGGAGTACTTGGAAGCTGAAAGGGCACCATCCGGCCCCTGAGCGCGGCGGAGCCCCATCTCCATCAGCTTCATGTCTGGACCAGCAAGGAGGCGGAAGCGGGCAGCGTTCGTGGCCACCAGGCTATGGGAGAAAGGGACGCATCACACCAAGCCAGGCTGAGCACGGAGCCACCACACAGCCGCGGGTCGCGGGCTTCAGGACCTTCTCCACTCAACCACAGTGGACGGGACCACCACGGGACTGGGGGAGTTTGGCACAGAGGAGATGATGTTGTCCCCAGCAGCTGGGTGCCCGAAGCAGGACGTGTCCCTACCTGGCGTAGTTGACCAAGCACAGCAACATGGTC
>NW_009918124.1:1808-9560 GCF_000696875.1 Nestor notabilis | reverse complement strand
CGGGAGCGGGGCTTCTTCCCCCCCTGCCTCACCACTCCCCGTCCTCTGCCCCGGGGAGCATTCGGAGAGGCTGAATTGCCCCAGAGAGCCGCTAAACAGCCCGGGGAGAGGGCACTGCTGGGCGAAGGGTGCCCACATCGCCACTGCCGAGTTACGGGTGTCTTTCGCAGCGGGGTTCAGTACTTCGTGCAATCATAGAGTGGTTTGGATTGGAAAGGACCTTAAAGATCGTTTAGTTCCAAGCCCCCCCTCCCGCCGTGGGTAGATGCCTTTTCCTCCTCTTTTAATCACCTCTGCTTTGCAGTCGTGCTAAGCCATGACAGCATGTTCCCTGGCAACTTGCAGTAATTTTATCTGGCGCTTGCTTTCACCCATTTCTGCAAGATAGCGAGTGATAAGCTACTGGAATAGAGCTCCTTCAATTCCAAAGCATTTGCTAAAGAGACATCCTTCTTTCAGATGTTTTCCCCATCATCTTTGCTTACAACAGATCTCACTTTTGTATTACATTTCTTGCTCAACGGGCCTGGGGCAGCCCCCCGGTTACCAACAGCTCCCTTCACATTGGCTCCTTTTTCTAGACGCGGAATTGCGCTCGGAGAGTTTGCACTATTTTAAATACTTTGGGTTGCTTTTCCATTTAAAGGATCGCTGCAGTTGTCACAGGGATATTACATAGCTGTGAATGGGAGGAGGGCTGCTGTATGAAATCACATCTATTTTGGTATGGGTCACTCTCTGACGGCCTTTGAGGTTTCCCGGTTGGATGGGGTGAGGTCGATGGTCTGATTCCACTAAATCACCCCAGTGTGGTTAGCTGCTATCACAATAACTCTTACCATTTCCAAACTATTTAAATGCTTAGCTGAAGGCCCTGCTTCGGCAGGGATGCTGCCTCTGCCATCGGTGCAGCTCCAGAAGATGTGTGCCTGGCGATCGAGCCTGTTGGTGCGTCAGCGCTGCCGTCATGGGAACAAATCCCCCCCCTCGGCTTGTGTTCTTGCTGCCATTTTCCCCAGCGTGCGCTCCTCCTTCCAACTGAGAGGCACAGCAGGCTCAGCACCTCGCTCCGGAGCGCTTCAGGAAGTAAGGGCAGTTAGGAATGGAAGTAAACAACCAAACTATGTGTTCTCTGCTTGCAGATTAACCCGCTGTGTGACTACAGGCTTTGCATAAAACAGACAGCACCGAACATCATCGAGACGGCTTGGGCTGTGTGGAATTTGTAATGTGACTGTAATAGCAACCTACTTTTGCTTACTCACTTGTGTTCTTACTGCCTTTCATGTAATAATGATATCAGCTTACAGATTGGCACAGGAGGATTAAAGGCTACAGATTTATTATCCTTCCCTAAAATACTATTTTTAGTTTCTAATTACTGATTAAGAACATCAGGGTGCAATCTTTCCAGCATCTTTCCCATCCTCTCACTGCTACATATTCATCATGCTACAGTACACTAGGTTTGCAATCAGATAAACCAACAGGAGCAATGTGGGTACTAAGAGGCTAAGCCAGCACCTGCTTACTCTCTTTTTCCCTTCATAGCTGCACTGCAGTCTCTTAAATCAGAAATTAGGGAAGAAACTATTAAAATCACTTGTTTGATACATTAGATTTGACTTTCTTTGGCAACATTCACTTTTCTTTCTCCCCTCCACAGATGTTCTGTGGTTTAGTTAAAATAACTTATAACTAAGCAGTGGTAAGTGTCTGCCATGAACTGGGGCACTTACAAAGTACTGGGGTTCATTTCTGAATCCTCCTAAGAGAATAAATACAGAGAGACTTGAAACAGAGGGTATCTACCTTTTTGACCCCACAAAGACCTAGTGGTTTTTGGGTTGATTCATTCCTTACTTAAAGAAATCTCACAAGTATCAACTGCCAGGGAAGGCAAGGAACATGGGTATGGAACTTTGAAATAAGATTTGGTGTCTAACCTTTAACATTTATCTCTTTAATGCAGAGAATGATCTATAATTACATACCTGATCGGGGTATGCTTGCTGAAGGATATTCTTTATAGGATAAAATTTATACAAATGTACAAAGAAGTAGCAGCCAGGTTACTGCTTGTGTCTTGAGAACCCTCAGTGTGCTCAGAAGGGATCTTTGCCTTTCAAAGCTATTTAGATGATGAGTGTGACAACATTTTCATTGTACTTTCAGAGCTGGAACCCAAATGGTGGCCCCCACCCTGGTGTTTTCCTGAAAACCCACTTCAGGTTTGTCATCATCAGCATTTCGGCTGAGGTAACACACAAGAAAAGTGCTATATATTAAACTAGACAAGTATGAGAAGTATGAAAGCATCCAAGATAATGTAGCAAATTTATAGGCCTCATCGAAAGCCTTGTTCCTTTTGAAATCCCCAAAAATGAGCTGTCCCACGAGTTCATCTTTGCTCTACAGCCACTTCACAGCTGCCAAGAATCACAGGACAGGCTAAAAGGGTACAAAAGAAGCCAGAGAAATAGCAGGGTAAAGCTGTGTGTCATGGGCCGCCTCGGAAGAGGTGCATAGTGCCCGTAGGGTCAGCACCCTCCACGCAGCAGCATTGGGCTGCTGCAGCTCACAAGGGCTGAGGAAAGGGAAATAAGGTTAAAATAAACCTTCCTGGAGCTGTGTCCAACCTTCCTCCTCTGAGAGACTGGGAGCACAGAGTCCTACTGCTCTGCCCTACGAATGCTTCCACGTGAAACCCACCTAAGTGCACAGACTTGGTGATCTTAAAGGTCTTTCCTAACCTGGTTGATTCTGTCATTCTATTCCATGACTTCCTAAGCAGATCCCAGCTCCTCCAGATCAGTGCTGCTAGGAAATGAAGTTCTTGGGACCTCTGGCAGCAACATCCCTGGAGGAGGAACCACCTTTGCACAAATGAGTACAGAAGATGACTATGTGACCCAGCTTGATGTTACTCCCTGCCTTCTGAGAGGGCTGAAACCACCAGCTCCATCTCATCTTCATTTAGCTTTCTCCTGCCCAGGTTAACGAAGCTGAGGCAGACTGAGCTGTTTAGGCACCAAGAAGATGGTTCTTCAAAGCCTTATCTGCAGGGCCTGCTGCCTGCAGCAGTACAGGTACCCTGCCTGTGTCATGGATTGCACAGTCACATCCTTGCCTTGAAGCTTAGCCTCCTGCTCGCCAAGACACTGCATCTGTGAAAGCTTCATGTCTTGAAAATGAGATAGAACTTTCCTCCTGAATCTACGCTGGAACCAAACACACATGTGGGTGGGTTGGCGTTTGGGTTGCTTTTTTCTTGTAACCATACAAAAGTAAAGTTCCAGGCTAATATTCAGGAATACTAAAGGAAGGCAAAGCTTTGCACCCACAAGGAGCTTTAGGGCCGTTGCCTCACCAAGCAGGCACATATTGGCAGTAATTCTGTTTTAAGAAGCAGCCAGCTGAAGCCCAGCTCAGTGAGCCAAAGCCCCACAGCAAGGCAGGAGGCCGAGCTGAGGGTCAGAACTCTCACCTTCTGCTTCACCCACTGTTCAGCATGGCCTTTCTTGACACCAGGCAGCAAGTGCATGGGTGAATAGTTACCCCGTTGCTCAGGTTGCTCTATTTTTACTGATTTGTCAGACAAATTCCTGCTCACAAGTTTCTCACAATGTTCAGCCTCCTGTCCTTCGAAGATGCAGAATTGCTGCTGTTGAAGCCAGCAATAGCCAAGTCTCTGCATCACTGGCAGGATGTTGCTGTAAAGGTTACAGAATTGACTTCTGAGTAACTAAACCTAAAGCCAAGGGTACAGGAGAGCTGACTGTAGAAAATTTATCACATCCTGTTTGGAATCACACAGAACCATTTGCCAAATCTCTTAATATATAAAAAGTTTCACGTCATGGATTGACAAAGTTCCTTTCTTACCCTTCCTTCCGTCCACACCAAATCCGTTAAGTGACTGCTCTCTTCTTGATGGCAGAAAGCTCAGAGGATGAGGATCCGGTCACTTTGCGTGCTAAGAAGACCCATTTTTTTACTGTTGAAACAGGAAACACTGTCAGATCCTTCTGGGCAATTCTATGGTTCCATCAGCAAACACCACCTTTGCCCAACGTGAAGGTGGCAGAGGGCATCTCTGCCACATGCAGTTCAAAGGAACGGAAGGATGCAGAGGACATCACAGCTCTCCACAGCCAACTGCAGCCTTGGTTTACCTTTTTGTCCAGTTTCTGCTTTTGCATTTTGGGTATCACAGGGGTAGGTGCAACACTGGGCTTGCTCCCCATTCCCTGTCAGAAAATCTCTGTTCTAATTCGGCATCACACTTCCCAACTGGAAAGAACCTAGACTTGTCTTCATCGCTGGCAGTGTTCAAGGCCAGGTTGGACACAGGGGCTTGGAGCAACCTGCTCTAGTGGAAGGTGTCCCTGCGCGGGGCAGGGGGTTGGAGCTGGAGGAGCTTTAAGCTCCCTTCCAACCCAAACCAGGCTGGGATTCTCTGCCCCCCCCATCCACCATCATTTCCTTGCAGCTCACCTGAGCCAGCCCCACGTCTGGTTTGCACAACCCGCCCTGGGCTGCCAGGCGTGTTCCCTATCGCAGCCATGTGCGAGTTAGCGGCTGCAGCAGCGTCACTCTCACGCACAGAACGGGCACGTTGTGCTCCAGGCAACCAACTGGCTACACCAGTTCTCACCTACAGCTCAACACCCCTGCACACACACACCCCCCCCGCTGCCTTTCCCCCACACCCCCGCCCCCACCCCCCCCCCCCCCCCGCTGCCTTTGTCTCTTGGTTTTGTTCTTTACACTGATGCCTGTTCTCCAGGGGGGAATTTGGGGGGCCAGCCCTGTGGGCAGCACACGGATGTTCAACAAAGCGTGACTCTATGCTCCTCGCTGCTTTATCTCACGTTTTGCCTTTAGGAGGACCCAGAACTTCTGGTTCCCGTGTTGATAACCAGTTTGTTCTGTAGCTAGGAGACACTCCCTTACTTTGTAAATGTTACAGATCAGGCGTATCTGATCCATTATTCACTAACTGCTGCTGCTTCCCACTTCCACCTCCTATTAGGAGGTAGCGCTGATGCCAGAAATGTCACGGCAACGCCATGTGACAGGTGGGATTGATTTAACTAAGTCGGGTTTTAATGTCACTCCTGTGCGGTGCGAACACAGAGCGAGCCCCAGCGATGGGCAGGTCAGGGCGGGAGCTCCCAGCCAGCCTGTGCCGTGGGGCTCCGGGTGGCATCAGGCTGCTGTAGGGCAAGAAATGTGATTATTGTTTTCTGCTCCTGGCTGCTGTGTTATCGTGGTTGAAATGATTTTCGTGCTTGTAACTATTAATCATCAGTCTTGGATTCTGAGGTTTCATGTCAGGTTTACAGCAGAGACAGCGAGAATGGAGGTGACTTGCACCCAGCGAGCAGTCAGGAGCAGAACCCTGCTCTGTCCCCCAAAGCGTTTTCACCCTTTGACAAGATCCCCCCTTTTGGCCGAAGCTGCCGGTTCTGAAAGGCTGCTCCCAGCTTATGAAGTCTGATACAGGGGATCACAAGCCCAAAAAAGCCGAGGAGCCACAGGAGTCATCGTACGCAGCGTTCTGCTCCTGCCACTGCAGCATCCCGACAGCCCAGCTACTGTAAACAGTCCTCCCAAAACATCCAATGGAGCTGTGACCAAGGACACCACCGAAACAGTAACTATTGTAACACAAGGAGTCTCTGGCACCAAGGCTGCTCGCCAGAAAAGCTGAGACTGACCCACGGTTTCTATTGCTGCCAGGCTTGGAAGCGGAGAATTCACCGGCCTGACATGACCCAAGACTCCAAAAGATTTCTTTATTTATTCTCCCTTCCTGTCTGTAAGTAGGTAGCCTGCCAAGAAGCCAACCGAGGCCCAGCCCTACGCCCGATAAACATCTCTCCTTCTGGATTTCCCAAGCTTTGGGGAAAGTTAAGCAATTCTCACTTCACGATGTTTGCAAGTCTCACAGAAAGCTGTTTCTATATATAACAGGATTCTGCAGAGCAGCACATCAGAGCCCCGTGCTACGAAGTGGAGCTGAGGGCTAAAGTAGCCTCCAAACATTAGTCACAAATAAAACCTGTCTCTCCATCTATGAAAGCCACAAAGCCTCGAGCGATTGCTTATTCTCAGTACTACCAGCACCAGCCTTCAAAGTGTTTCCGAGTAACTGCAATTCCGAAATGAACTCAAGAAAAGCAGAGACTGCAGCTGCCAATTGATAAAGCAGCCGTTGTGAGCAGGAGATTGCTGGCCACTGAGGCAGCTCCCCCTTTGCTTTGCCAGGGCAGAAGGTAACATTCTTCCACTGGGTCAGAGGTGACCAGCAGCTCGGTGCGGCGCTGGAGGCTCAGCAGTCACGAGGGATACAACAGCAGTTGGTAGTTATAGGATTCAATCTCACTTCTGGCACTTCATCCTTCCAAATACCAAACACCCATGAAACATCAGTGGTCAGAAGTGAAGCAGCACGTGGGGCTGAACTGAGTTCCTAGCAGGCTTCTTTGGAGTGGCTATTTTTGAGGGGTAAGCTATCACTAGTTGTTTCCTTTCAGGTCTTTCCAATTGAACTTCTGATTTCGAGGTGCCAAAAAGTTACAGCCGATAGCAAAATTCAACTTTAAACTTGTCTGCAATGATGCACCAGGTCTTTTGCAAGCTGGAAAAAACGCTTCATTTCAAGTGATAAAGGGGAAAATATTGTAGAGGAGGAAGCATTAATATTGTCTCATTCCAATATCTCACATACAAAAACCATTTCAGCCCTACGCTCAACCTCTGCTTTAGGAGAGGAGCTCAGCACCGAAATGCCTACAGGGAAAGGAGTGAACAATTAGAATTAAAACCTCATTTGGTGACACAGCATTCACTCATGAAGTACAGTGAAATATCAAACATTAGAGTTGAAGAAAAAGTAGAAACGCCACAATTGGATTGCTCCAACGACACGTTTCTGTGAAGTTCAAGGTAATGAGTTTGCTTGAACAGAACGAGCACATCGGGTAGTAGCCAGAATAAGCAGCTGTGCTTCGTAGTAGCATCACCCATCTGATAAACCTTCCAGAGATGAGGTGTTGAGCTGCAAACCTCCTGTTCCATGAACAAAAATACCTTCTGGAGAAGAACATTAACTATCCTCACAGCCGCAGCCGGGTTTGTAAAGAACAAAGGCTAATTCTGAAGCAGAGACTCGACTTTGGGACACGTTCAAAGCAGCGGGCGGGCTTTCGTAAGAACCCGGTTGTGACAACCCTCCACCTCCCTCGCAGGCAGGGCTGGTGATCACCGAGACACCCCGTCGAGTGGAGCACAGCAGCAACGCACAGATGCGGCACAGTTTGGTTTTAGCTCATCGCAAGCACTTAAACCCGGCTCTTACCTCTCACAACAAGCCTTAGCTCACTTCAGGCTCTCAGTTCTTCTAGCAGTAGCAGTGTTTTAAAAACACTCATTCTAGTTTACTTCATATCTGCTTTAATGCAGTGGCCTCTTAAAGATACACGGTTGTCACAACCACTATTGACCAGAATAATCTGTCTGAAAAGCTAAAAGCTGAATTATTCTTATTTTTTCTGCCTTGAAGACACCAGCTTCCTCTGCCCTGATTCTGCAGTGGAAAAGGTGCTTGTAGGGATGAGGTCAGTAGCACACGGAGAGCACTGTGCGTGTTCTGCCGCTTGGGCATCTGGGATCAGGGCGCACAGTGTGTGACAGTGAGGACCCTGCTCCTGCAGCCAAAGAGCCAGGACCGAAACCTGCTGCTGC
>NW_009918124.1:1091-1744 GCF_000696875.1 Nestor notabilis | reverse complement strand
AGCGGTGCCACCGTCTCTACTCCCAAACCCAACCGCATAGAACCGCTACGGCGCCCTCTGCCGGCCTCTCCGTAGCACGGCGGGTGGAGCGCGAACGTCCGACCTCTGCTGCACACACAGGGCTCCGCAGCGGTGCCACCCGCACTGCTCTCGGTCCCCGCTCTCCCACCTAAAAGCCTAATTCCGTGCAATCCCTACGGCGCCCACTCCCAGCCCGGCACATAGACCACGAATGTCCGGCCCCTGCTCCCACAGCGGAAGAACCAGGACAAAAAGCTGCAGCTGAGCATCTTCTGCACATGGTGAGTTCTGCAGCGGTGCCTCTCGCTCCTCGCATTCCCACCTACTGCCTCTCCTCTCTGGTGATCGCAAGATCGTGGCTCTGCAGGATGGATGGAGCAAAGTCTGTGGGTAGTGACCCCAGTTCCCTTCATCCCTCACCAGGACCAGGCATAGAGTGTGGGGATGCTTCACTTGGCTTCAATGTCTGCAGGGACATTGGAGGGTGCAACATTATGGGATGCGTTCCCCATCACCCTCCCCATGTAATGCCGCTCTGGTTCTCCCTTTTCCCCCTCTTACTGCCCCCACCACGGTGGGATTTGGGGTTCTAATAAAGTTTGGTTTGTTTCTTCTCCCTCCAGTTCCTCAGG
>NW_009918124.1:642-970 GCF_000696875.1 Nestor notabilis | reverse complement strand
ATGGTGAAGAGAGGGGTCCCCCCCTTGCGGTCCTGGGTGCCCACGTTTGCTGTGAGCAGCCCTGACCCTCAGAGGTAGAGCCCCAGGACAGGGTTCCCCTGGGCAGCACACGGGGACCCCAACAAGAGCCCATCAGCACCAAACAGTGTTGGGAGCACTGCAAAGAGCTTAAGCACCCCCAGAGCCCCCCAGTACCTTGCTGCAGAGGCAGCTCAGGGCCATCCTCACCCTGCACCTCTCCTGGAGCCAGGAGCGCTGCAGCCCCGGCGGCACAGGGATGTTCTGCTGGGATTCAATCCCTGCCAGGTACCATCCCTCCCTCCCTCCA
>NW_009918124.1:0-208 GCF_000696875.1 Nestor notabilis | reverse complement strand
TCTCATCCAGTGTTTCACACAGAACCAAGGGGGGAGCCCGGGGGGGGCAGCTCAGGACCCCGCCAGATAGATCCCTGTGGAGGAAAGGGGGTGAGAGGCGGCTGTGAGGGCTGGGGACACATGTCCAGCACAGGGACGGGCACTGCCCCATGGCCAGGGCTCAACCTGCACCCTCCTGAGCTGGGCAGCGCTATGGGGCACTGCCCAG
>NW_009918123.1:0-5284 GCF_000696875.1 Nestor notabilis | reverse complement strand
AGGGCTCCACCACAGCACCCCCCTCCTCACCGCAGCTCGGCGGCGGCCATCCAGGTCCAGCTTCGCCCGTGAACGCGCAGGCCTGAAGCGCCTCACGCTCCCCGCTTCCAACGGCGCTCCTGCAGCCGCCTTCCCCTCGCGCTGCCGTTGCCGGTCGCCTGCTGCTCCTGGCACGCACATCGGAACGCTTCTGTTCCGGTGAGCAGACACTCGCTTTACCTACTGCCAGGAAGATGATGCCTGCCTCAGATTTTAGCTGATGCACAAACAGGGCCATCTTCAAACAAGTCTTCTTGAGTGCACGGGAGACACACTCCGACACACCAGTCTCGGGACAGGAACCCACCTTTCCTCCTATTTGGAGGTTCCCCAGTCCCATGCTCTGTTGGACTCTAAGGTATCACTCCAAACTATTTATACATATACTCACTTCCCCCTCTTGAGAAACCTTCAACAGCAGCTGCTCCTTCAGCACTGCAGTTTCCTTCCACTGAAAGATTAAAAATGAAACAGGACGAAAACTGCAGCTCCCACCAGCTGGCACCAAAGGATGGGTGCTGGTAGCCTCAGCTTCTGGTCCAAACCTCAAAAATGAGCTATAACCATTTTCAGGGCTTCAGGAAATGGTTTGCTATCTTTTACCCGCCTCCAAGGAAACACCAGATGCTCAGCTCTAGCTTTACATCACTGTGACGCTTAGAAACCAACTTTTTCCCCGTTTTTTCCAAGCGTGCTGGCTGTAGCACTCACACCTATGAGCTCTGTACAAGTGCACTTGAAAGATGTTATGGTAAAAAACCTGAGATTTGTATCTCTGCACTCCTGACACCATGTCCTGGGCTCAGCTTAACAGTTACTTTTCTCCTTCCTAGTAGCTGGTGCACTGGGGGTCTTACCAGGAAGAGACCCATCACTGCTCAGGTCAGGCTGGGTATCAGTCAGTAGGTAGTGAGCAATTGTATTGTGCATCACTTGTGTTCATTGGTTTTTTTTCCCTCTTCCCTTTTTTGTTTTATATTCTGGCCCCTTGTTATTTCCCTTATTAGTAGTAGTAGTTCTGAATTATACTTTAATTACTGGACAGTTTTTATCTCAGCCCTCAGGGTTTACATTCTTTCGATTCTCCTCCCCATCAGGGAGGAATAAAGGGGGAGTAAGCGAGCGGCTGTGTGGTGCAGTTTCCAACCGGGCTTAAACCACAACACACAATAGGGAGCTTTCATACTAAGCAGAAAAAAGGTCTGTAACAACCATTAGCCACATAAACACAAAACTACTGTTGGTGTTTTGTTGTAACCGTTCTACATCTTACGCTACCTGCTTTGTCTCATGATGATGGGGAGAGAAATTAAATCATTGCTATTAGAACTGCTGTGGAGGTGCTGTTAAGCAGTGTGTTTCCCGGCAAGTCTAGAGTTCATCTAAGGTACTTATCTGTCAGCTGAGCATGCCTGGCATAATCCAATTAGGATAATCAGCTGCAGCAGTCAACTCCCAGGGAATACAAAGACAACCTGCATATGGCCAAATTCCAACCTCATCAGGTGCATGGCAAAGCCCTCTTCACAGCTCCAGAAGTACACAGTACACCACTTTACATGTCTGAAGTGGCACAGGTACAAATGACAGTGAGCATTTCCTGCATCTACAGAACAACTGAAATGGGAATTTGGGAAGGAAATGCACCTTGTGCCTCTCCCACCACCACACCAAAAGCCATAATCAAAAATTGATGTATCAAACTGCTATCAGTTTCTGCACTCCCACTTAGGTGTTTCTGTCGATAACCAGCATTCAGGACAGGAGTTATCCTGGCCTGAGGGAAGACAGCAAACATTTTTGAGGACTTGTTTACTTCTTGCAGTAATTAAGTGCTAGCTCAGCCAGATCCTCTTCCCAGACAACAAGTGGAGTAACCACCACTTGACCCTCTGTCCAAGGGAAAGGCACCTCTCACATGGAGGCAAAGGCACAGGACTCCCAATACAACACCTAATGCCAGAGAAAAGCTGCTCTTCAAATTCTGAAGAGGCATAATTCAACTCTCCTCAAGAGTTACAGAGAACATACACCAGGATAAGCAGATTTAAACAAGTTTTATTCATAAACTGTTTGGGGAAAGGAAATGTACTAATATAAAAGAAGTCAAGAAATGAATTGACTTTCTTCAGTCTGCTAGCCCATCCAGGCACATTTATAAATTCCTACTATAATTGCTAAGAGAACAAATCTCCACCCATTTTACCTAACCTGGGCTGTAATGAATATTGTATCTCAGAACTGTACAGAAAACACTTCTGTAGCCAACCTGCAACTAGTGTTACCAAATTACTAGCTACATGTTACACAAACACAATAATAAAGAAGTACAATATTTCTCTCTTTTTATACATTATGTGTGTATGTATGACGTCTGCAGTCAGTCACAAATTATATCATTAAATTAAACAGGCTTGTAATCAAGCTTGGACTCCAGCTTCTTAGAATCAGCCACTTTTCTAACAGCTTTCATGAAGTCTTCCTGAACTACAAAGTCATGATCGGCACGGATCGCAAACATACCTGGGAAGAGTAATTTAACAGCACGAGTAAGTTGGTGCTCCTTGCAGCAACAGTACATAGAGATTCACTCAAAGCCAAAATACATCCAAGTTACACTGTCTGCACGAAGACTTTCACATGCACGTCTTAAGTGTTGGGAAGAGGAGTAGCCTTCAGTGAGGTCACCTTTCTGAACTAGGTGATCACCAAGAAGAAATGTGTAACTTGTTTTAAACTATGAGCATTTACTGTGCTACTTGCCCTTCCCATGTAGGCAAACCCTACGTGTACAGTGAGTTTATAATGTGGAAAAAGCATAAAATAGTATTAATTGTCTAGTCACCCAGGTACTAAAAGATGTGGATTCTCTGCAAGGAGGAGGAAAATGGGTACTATCACTGTCTCTGGAATGTATCTGGCTCTTATCAAAGTGTGACATATGTCATGATACTCAGCCAACAAGTGGTTAGAGGCCAGCTTCAGTTCAGAAATGGTACAGCTGGTTTTTTTCCTCCCATCATGCTGAACCAGACCTACAAGGATCTTTTACACCATGCGTGTCACAGGGCGGTGCCCAAACCCACGTAACTCCATGTGGATCCGGCTTGTGTATGGCCAGGGATATCAGCAGGTGGAATGTCACATGAATGCAAGGCTACTGCTCCCAGCCAGCACGGATCAGCTGGGCTGTTGCTACACCCAGCCAGGTTATCTGCAGACCTGGCAAGAGATCTGTCAGGAACCTTAGAAGGAGGGTGTAAAGAATCAGGTTCTGTGTGACTGTACAGGTTGTAAGGACATGTGGAAGAAAAAGAAGTGATTTTGTTCAAGTTGTTTCATCAAAGCTTTAGGGCGTATCACCTGCTGCTGCATAACCTTAACAGTCCAGACAAGCGTGACATGCTGTGAAATATGCAACTCTTTGGGCATTTTGATACTGTCCAGATGCTAACATTACCACTAAGTAAATGCCATCTGTCCTTAACAAAGGAATATAAGAAGCAAGCATCAGTGAACAAGCATAGTGTTCCAGCAGCAGATTTTTGACCTCCACTGAGAGAAGTATCAAAGAAAGAGCTTGAATGTTTAGCATTAACCAAGACTTACAAAATTAAGAAAATACCTGCTTCAGTACAGACATTTCTCAAGTCTGCGCCATTAAAGCCATCTGAAAGCTTCACAATTGCTTCATAATCTAGTCATAAGACACAAATGTCAATTAGAAATATTCACATTTCCCATTACAGATGCCTACGATGCATATATTCAGCTAACAAAGAAACACTTGACTCTGATTTCAGTGCAAGTAGATAGCTGTCCACTACACTGATAAAATCAAGTCAACTGAAATCATCAGGTATATTACCCCTTTCATTAAAAAATTACTTGCAGCAAAAAGCTTGTATGATCTAACTAAATTCCAAAGTTACTAACTGGTGATTACAAGCATCAACATGAAATGCAAGAAAAGCTACATCAAGGCATGCTATCATCATTTAAATGATGTAAAAGACCAGAAAACTTATCGTAACTCAGTTGCTTTCCCATTATAACTGCGCCTACTAAAAGCATTTAATGTCTTGATATATTAAGCCTAATATTTTATGCACATATATTTACTAAAAAAGTGGCTATGGTTATAGCTTCTAGAATCAACTTTAAAAACATGGTGTCTGCTGAGCCTCCAGCAAGTTCTGATTTTTGTAAGACTGCAAATTAAAAAATAAATAATCTCAACTTTCTGCAAAACTTTTCAGAAGTTTACCTTTTTTTACTTCAAGAATACAAAACCCTCTAGAGATCAGAAATTCAACTAATTCCATATAACACAATGTCCTATAAACAAGTCTTCCCATAACTGGAAAGTAAAAAAAGCAAGGGGACTAAGCAATACTGAACATCACAAGGTTTTTAAGTTTAAGGTCTTCAGCAGACACCAGTACTAGAGAAAAAGAATCTCACGCTGAACCCTGGAACAGGTCATTATCTTCCTATTTTAATGCAATTCACACCTCACCTTGCCAGTCAGTTCTGGCCCTCCTTTCAGGAAATCAAAGTGGAGCATCACAGTCTTCCCACATCAGAGTCAGAAATCTAGCTAGTACCCATCTGACATCTCACCCTGCTAAACAGTGTAAAGGAGATACCCTACCCAGCTTCCCTCTAGTGTCCAAAGATACAAGAAAAAGGATGAAGCACTTTACCTCAGGTTCAAGATTTGCTTTGGAGCTTCTCAGACTGCAGTGGCATGCATATGTGTTCAAGCTACCACTGCTGCTAAGAAATGCAATCCTCATCCTTCCTGCCCTCCCCCAGCTCATTCCCACTTACACACCACCCCCTCTGTTGATCTGCAGCTGTTTATGCAGCCAGATGGTGAAGGAGATCAGTTCCATTGCTCAGATCACGCTGCATGAATAGCTCATGTCAGCAAAGAGGCAGAGGTAGGTTGCATGGGGCTGGTGGGCCCTACTGCAATCAATGGCTGCCAGCATCATTTTAAAGGCAAATAGTTTTATTGAGGAAAGCTCTGAAGTGTCACTGTGAAACTAAGACTCTGGTCAGCACAGAGTAACACAGTAATTAACTAACTTTCCCCATTTTATCTGATACATACTTCTTACATTCTGGAGAGAGCACCACTAACCTAAGACAAGCTTTCTTTCAGAAAAGAAAATTTTCATTATGCTGTCTCCAAACTTTCTCCATGATTCTTTATTGTGTTCAGACTTCTGCGGGGGGG
>NW_009918122.1:0-264 GCF_000696875.1 Nestor notabilis | reverse complement strand
CCATAGACCCCATGTTCTGCCCCATAGAGCCCATAGAACCGACATTCTGACCCACAGAACCAATAGTCTGACCCATAGAGCCCATAGGCTGCCCCATAGAGCCCATGTTCTGCCCCATAGAACTCACGTTCTGCCCCATAGAGCCCATGTTCTGACCCATAGAACCAACAGTCTGACTTACAGAACCCACGGTCTGACCCACAGGCCCCATATTCTGCCCTGCCAAAGACATAGTGTGTCCCTTAGACCCCACATTCTGCCCTA
>NW_009918121.1:654-963 GCF_000696875.1 Nestor notabilis | reverse complement strand
GATACTGACACTTCGTAGACGTCATCTGATTATTCCTCTATATAACCATCTACTGATGAGGATCCTGCTCTTCTAGTATACTAATTACAATTGACTTCCACTCTCTAAAATCTGGTAAAACCCCAGAGAAGAGCAATCAACATAATCACATTCATACTCATCCTCTCCCTAACCCTAAGCACCATCCTATCACTACTAAACTTTTGACTCGCCCAAACAAACCCAGACTCAGAAAAGCTATCCCCATATGAATGCGGCTTCGACCCCCTCGGATCCGCACGACTCCCATTCTCAGTACGATTCTTCCTT
>NW_009918121.1:0-225 GCF_000696875.1 Nestor notabilis | reverse complement strand
CATATTAACTTTCTCAGCTTGCGAAGCTGGCACTGGCTTAGCCATACTGGTCGCCTCTACACGAACTCACGGCTCCGACCACCTCCACAACCTAAATCTCCTACAATGCTAAAAATCATCATCCCAACAATCATGCTTCTTCCCACAGCCCTCCTATCTCCTCCCAAAAACCTATGAGCTAATACCACCACCCACAGCTTTCTCATTGCCACCCTCAGCCTACAA
>NW_009918120.1:565-4972 GCF_000696875.1 Nestor notabilis | reverse complement strand
CCTTGTCCTGCCACTGGTGGCAGATGTTTCCCAGTGAGCTGCCGTCAAGCGGCGCAGGGGCCCCGGGGCGGCAGCGTGTGCCTATGGGCTGTGGGATGCCCAGAGGTGAGCCCTGCTTTGCGTCGCCCCCATCCCTTGCTCTGAGATGGTTCCAGGCCTCAAGTGCCCGTTCAGCCACTGAGGAAAGCACAAAGCTGTTGAAGAGGTGATAAGGAAAGTAGATGTTGGTAAAGAGACACGTTTGTGTCCCAGGGTGGGTGGTTGTGCAGTGCAGCCAGTGCTGCGGCTGCAGCAGGATGGGGCCGTGCACAGCTGGCTCTCACCCCACATCTGCACCAACATCTGCCCAGGGAGGCGTGATGACATGAGCTGTGGTGGTGGAGCAGGGAGGAAGGGGCAGAGCCTATGCCCGCAGCAGACACACATGCCTGGCTCTGGTTTGTGCTGGGGTGGGTGCCATTGGCTCTGCTCATCCCCAACAGAACCTGCAGCCAGGAACTGGAAGGGAAAAAAGCCTTTTGGCAGCTGGGTGGTTAAAAACCTCAAAGCAATCCCTGCCAAGCACCAAGGTGTTGGCTGTGATGTGTGGAGGTGGTGGCAGAAGGGACCTAACAGCATTTAAAGACTTACAAGTGTTGAACTGATGAAGAAGCCAGCGGGACCCGCTGGGTTCTCTGGCATGTTGCCTCCCGCTTGCCAAAGGGCAGTTGCTGTGTGTCCATCCAGGGATGTGCTGCACTGAGGCCAGCCCAGGTAACCCTGGAGCAGAGAGGGGAAGGCTGATGCTTTCCTGGTGTTCTGCAGCCTTTTCTCTTGGCTTCTGCTCACCCCCTCCATCCCTGGCTGCAGATGGCTGGAAAAGCAGCCAGCAAATCCTCCCCGTGTCTCTGGCTGCTCGGAGCGGGCTGTTGTGTGCAGGTTTTGGTGCTTTTCATTTGGCTTTGCTTTAAATCACCCAGCACAGACGATGGAGCCTGGCACGGGCTGGGCTTGCCCATGGACCTGCTGGCCTGGGGGTCACTGCTCACCTGCCTCGCCAAGGTGGGGTCTCTGTTGCTGGTGTGGGGAGGCAGAGCACGGTGCGGGCTGTCTCTTTAAGACAGAAAAGGGAACTCTCTCTGTGCCACTTTGTGGAGTTTAGAGCAGATCCCTGTTTTCATTAGCATCTCGTTTCATCTCATCCCCTCCTCTCACCCTCCCCAGCCCCACCTCCTCCAAACCGGCATTTCTGCATCCTTTGCTGTGCAGCACAGAGCCTCAGGTGAAGGTCTGGCTCTGGAACCTGCACATGGACACACAGACACACAGACACACACCCCGCACGCAGCCCTGCCGGGGACAGACACCTCCCCACACTCCCGAGTGCTGCATCCTCCTCCTGCCGGGTGCGTGGCTGGGAGCAGCTCCGTGCTCTGCCTCTCCTCGCGAGCTCAGTGCGGCCCCACTGCCCCAGGGGACAGAGCTCTGCAGGGAGCCAAGCCCAGCTGGGGGGCAAGTGCTGGACCTCGGGGGTCCAGAGCATCCCCAGCATCCAGAGTATCCTGAGGTCCAGAGCATCCCAGCATGTGAAGTATCCTGAGGTCCAGAGCATCTGGAGCATCCTGGGGTCCAGATTATTCCCTGGTCCAGCACATCCAGAGCATCTGAGCATCCTGCTACCCAGAGCATCCGTGGCACCTCAAGCATCCTGCCATCCAGAGCATCTCGAGCCTCCGTGGTGCCCAGAGCAACCCCAGCATCCGGAAGCAGTGTCCAGGGACATCCCGGAGCAGGGGGATTCGCAGGGATGAGGAAACGCCTGGCTGTGAGTAACGGGGAGGGGAACCTTGCTCCTGCTGATGGGCTCCTGGGAATGTCACTCTGCCCTGATCGCCAGTGAAGAGACAGAGTGGGGGAAGAGAGGGAGAGGAGGAGGAGAGGAGGCAGGAGGACGGAGACACAGAGATGGCTCTTCTCGCCCCGGCGATGATCACCTAGCACAGGGCACGCTGGAGAAGGTCCCTGCAGCTCCTCATGGAGGGTGACTTGGGATCCCCCAACGCCAGCGTGCTGGGGGAGCGCTCGCTGCTGGTGGGGAGCAGCTGGGTGGCTGCTTTCCTCTGCTTCATCATCCTGCTGACCACGGCAGGGAACTTCCTCCTCATCCTCCTCATCGTCACCCAGCGCTCCCTCCGCAACACCTCCAACTACTTCCTGGTGTCTCTCTTCATGTCTGACCTGATGGTGGGGCTGGTGGTGATGCCCCCGGCCATGCTCAACCAGCTCTATGGGCGCTGGGTGCTGCGGGGTGACTTCTGCTCCCTCTGGTACTCCTTCGATGTCATGTGCTGCAGCGCCTCCATCCTCAACCTCTGCATCATCAGCCTGGACCGCTACCTGCTCATCATCTCCCCGCTCAAGTACAAGCTGCGGATGACCTCCTGCAGGGCCCTCTTGCTCATCTTGGCTACCTGGACCTTGGCCGCGCTGGCCTCCTTCCTGCCCATCAAGATGGGGTGGCACGAGCTGGAGTTCGAGGTCCGGTCCCCAAACGTCACCTCCCGCGGGGACGAGGACCAGTGCCGGCTGCTGGTCAGCTTGCCCTATGCCCTGGTGGCCTCCTGCCTGACCTTCTTCCTCCCCTCCACTGCCATCTCCTTCACCTACTGCCGCATCCTCCTGGCAGCCCGCAAGCAGGCGGTGCAGGTGGCGTCCCTCGCCTCCAACGTGGCCGCTGCCACCACCGAGGAGACCGCTCCACAGGTAAGGTGCCCACAGGACGTTGCTCCTTGCTGGCACCCGTGGTTTGGGTGCCAGGGGGGTGTTCATGCCTTCTGGAGCCAGGCAGGCTGCACAGGGGGTTTTGGGCAACATCCATCCACCTCCTTGGTGTCCTCTGGTGTCTCCTGTGTCTTGTCCCAGCTTTCAGGCTGCTCGGGAGCGCAGGAACAGCATGAGGAATACATTAAGATCCAGGCAAAAATGAATGGAGTTTCACCCCCCTGTTGGCTGGGTCCTCCCAGAGGCTTGTAGTCTTCTCTGACTTCCCACTCCTCAATCTTGGCCGTGGTGGGTGTGAGACAGATGGGGGAGAAGGAGTTTAAATCACAGCAAATACCAAATTCCAAGAGGACCTTTGGAAGAGCCAGCGTCTATTTTTGCTTCCTGGTGTCTAACGGGAGCTGCACGATTCCTCCTTCCATCACTGCTCAAAGCGGGGTGCGTGGCTTTTATCACCAGAACGTGGCTGCGCTTGTTTGTGTTTCTCCACGAGAAGGTAATTGCCACTAAATGTAACAGCTTTAATTCCCTGTAATAGTCTTTATTGACCTCGGATCCTGCAGGGAAATGACAAGCTTAATTGCCTTTAAATACCTTGATTTAGTTTGTTGTTCTCTCTCATACAAAAGTAGCCAAGACTCTGGGACCTGCCCAGCTCCTGCATGTGATGGGATGCACCAGCCTTTCCCAAGGGAAATGAGAAGGAAAGAATAGAGTCGCCATCATCAAATGTTCCTTTTCTCCCGAGAAGGCAGGTTTTTGGGTGCTGCAAACACAACCTGCTGCAGCCCTCAGGCTGCTCGAGCGCTCTGCTCTGTGTGAAACCAGCATCTGCCCCCCTTGTCCCAGGGGATTCAGGCAGCGAATCCTCGAGTTTTATCTTTCTACCCACATTTTCCCTCTCTTTTGGGGCCCAAAGCTGGGTGCCAACGGCCCTCATTTGTTTGTGGCAGAGGGCTGAGCTAATGGCTTCATTTTCGGCTGCAAGAGTGGACAGAGCACTGAGTTATGGTCTCTGTAGGCTGGAATCTCGGATGTCCTGCCTTTAAAGAGAGAGTTTCTGCTCTAATCAGCAGCTTGAGCTGCCTCTTCAGGGCATGTTTCATCCTCCCCAGCGCCCTGTCTGAGCTGGGTTTGTCTATAAAAGAACAGCCTGATGAGGAAGCCTCTATTTTATGGTTAAAACACTCCTCATGATGAGGGTTTCTGTTGCCTCCTCTTCCCGATTCACAGGGCAGTGTGTGCTGCCCTCCTGCCCATTGCGAGAAGGGAAATAACTGCAGGCTCCGCAGCATCAAATGGCACTTCTCTTGGAGGCTGGTGCCTGTATTCCAGCCAGTGGGAATCACTCACTGTCCCATCTCCCTCCCCAGGTTCCCCACGCCCCGAGCCAGCCCGCGGCCGGCAGCGAGAGCAGGAGGTTCACCAACAAGCACAGCAAGAAGGCGCTGAAGGCCAGCCTGACGCTGGGCATCCTGCTGGGCATGTTCTTTGTGGCCTGGCTGCCCTTCTTCGTCACCAACGTGACGCAGGTAAAGCTCGGGTGGGTTTTACGTTGGGGTTTCAGCAGGTTTTCACTTTGAAACCAGATGGGTTTGATCTTGGGCACCTGCAGGTCCTGCTGGAAAGGCTCCGGGACCAAAGGTG
>NW_009918120.1:0-437 GCF_000696875.1 Nestor notabilis | reverse complement strand
CCGTCCCTGCAAGTGTGCACAGCCCGTTGAGCCGAGTCCTCAGTGCCAGGGGTTAGTGGTGGCCTTGGCAGTGCTGGGAACGGTTGGACTTGATCATCTTAAAGGTCTTTTACAATCGGGTTGATTCTGTGATTTCCCCAGGGAGCAGCATCAAGAAAAAGCTCTTTGAAAGGGTTTTGAAGGGTTCCTTTGAAGGGGAGGTGCTGGCATGGCTGGGAAACTGCTCTGGATGGGGGCTGAGGTGGGACACGCTGCTGACCCCTGCTGTGTCCCCCCCAGGCAGTGTGTGGCTGTGTTCCAGCCGGCTTCTTCGACGTCCTCACCTGGCTCGGGTACTGCAACAGCACCATGAACCCCATCATCTACCCGCTCTTCATGAGGGACTTCAAGAGGGCCATGGGCAAATACCTGCCGTGCTGCCGGCGCTCCGGGGAGCC
>NW_009918119.1:839-1047 GCF_000696875.1 Nestor notabilis | reverse complement strand
GTGGGGGGTTGCGGGGGGAGCTCGGAGGTCGCTGGTGAAAGTCACCGCTGCAGTAACCGGGGATCGATGGAGCCGCTCCATGTGCCGGGACCTCGGGAGCAGCAGATCCCTCCCAGCAGCTGCAGCCAGGCTGGGGGTGCCAGTGCCCCCCTCCCTGCACCCTTGTGCCCCCATCCCTGCACCCCATCCCTACATACCCATCCCTGCA
>NW_009918119.1:0-358 GCF_000696875.1 Nestor notabilis | reverse complement strand
CGTGGCCCCTCCAGATGGAAGGGCAGGAATTCCCTCCGGCAGCGCTGCTCTGCCAGCCCCCTATGGCAGTATTTATGGGCAGGAGCGTGAAGAGATTGATAGGGTGCACGGTCGTGGCCCCTCCAGATGGAAGGGCAGGAATTCCCTCCGGCAGCGCTGCTCTGCCAGCCCCCTATGGCAGTATTTATGGGCAGGAGCGTGAAGAGATTGATAGGGTGCACGGTATTGGGTTGGAAGGGACCTTAAAGCTCCTCCAGCTCCAACCCCCTGCAACGGGCAGGGACACCTTCCACTAGAGCAGGTTGCTGCAAGCCCCTGTGTCCAACCTGGCCTTGAACACTGCCAGGGATGGGGCAGC
>NW_009918118.1:0-6129 GCF_000696875.1 Nestor notabilis | reverse complement strand
CGCCGCTGCCCGCACTTTCGGTTCCTTCCGCGCTTCGCATAGCTCCTCCTCCGTGCCGGGGCGGGGAGCTGCGCAGATCCCGCTCCCAACCCCGGTCACCCCCCTAAAAGAGCTTCCCAGCTGGGTCAGCCCTTCCAGACCATCCCAGAGGGAAGAAACCCGGGGGTAACCCCGAGACCCCCCGAAAAGAGGCATTTTCCCAAGGAACGGCATCGCCCTGGGAATGTATCGCAGGGTCCTAGTGCCCCGCCGCACTCCGGCGGGGGGAGGCAGCAGTGCTGAAGTGCTTAACCCCCCTATTCCTCTGCACCTCAAGGTTGCGAGGGGGTCAGGGGCTGTCCCCCCACCCTTGGAGAGTATTTCCACATCCCTCTTTGTCCTGGGGGGCTGTATACTGGCTCTTCTTTGCCCCTTTCTGCGAGGCATCGGTACCCCCCAACCATCTGGACCACCACGGAGGGAGGACCACCAGGAACACTTAGGACTCACCTAGCCTGGCATCCCCAAAGGGACAGGGCATAGCAGGGCACTGCTGTCACCTCCCCTGAATGGAGGGTCTCCAAAGCTTGGCTCAGGCTGGTGCCACCCAGCCTCCACCTTTGAAGGACAAATTTAGGAGGTGGTTTGGCCTCATTGCACCCATGAAACGTTTCAGTTCTGGAAACATTTCCATCCTCCTCGCCCCTTGTTCCTGGCCTGTACAGAACAGGACACAAGACCTGTCACGCTTGTCCCACTGGTCCAGCAAAGCACCCTGGAGCTGTCAAGACATGTTAACCCTTGGGTACTGGGTGCTGCTGGGGCTGAGCATCCCGAGAGGGAGAGTATCCTGGCACGTCTTCCTCGCCGTGGTAGGACTTCATGTCTTCATCATGATCATATGGTGAGATGGACTCACCACACAGCCTCCTTGATGCCAGCACCTCTTTATCTGTGGTCCTTTGGGGAAACTGAGTCACCAAGGGGTGTGGAATTGATCAGCCGAGCACTGCCCAAGCACAAGGCTGCAGACCAGGTTTATTGTCCATCAAGAGCTGATAGGAAGGAAGCTTACAAAATAAAGAAGTATATGCCTATGAACAGCCCACGTGCCCCATGGACAGACCTCACAGCACACATGCAAAAGCACTTTGAAGCACAAATTAGAGCAATCACTTGTTCCAGACTGCTGTGTCAGGAAGGTTCGGGTACCTCCAAGGCAGGTCATTCCCAGAATCACCACCTCTGCTCCTTCCCCATGGATGCCAGCATCCCATTAGCTTTCTTCAGCCAGCTCTGGTGCACTGCTTCAGCTGCCCTTCCCTCGGCTACTGTGCTTGGTCACAGTGTCCCAGGCTCTTCTGAATCCAATCTGCTCAGTTCATGCCCCTTCCAGTCTGGCCACGCAGCCCATCATGGGGAGCACCAGGACATCAGGCTGTGCCCTGGTGGCACATGGTGGCCAAAGGACATGGATGCAAACTGGCACATGCTGGGGTGCCAACTGGTTCTCATCTCATCGTAAGCAAAGGATGGGCAGGGGAGGTAAAGCCAAGGACAAGGACTGGCAATGGAGCTCAGCCTCAGTTTCCCTGCTCAGGTCTCCACCTGACTCCTGCAGCCTCCACAGGGAGAAGCTCCAGCAGGACAAGGCCCCCAGTGTGCAGCACCCCTGTATGTCGCCCTGCCTTCACACACCTACAAAGACACATGCACACTGACACGCACCCACACGCATGCTCTGCTCTATCTACGCTGCTTCATTGCCTTGATGAGCTCCTCTAGCTTCAGGGCAAGGTGCAGGTCGCCTTTCACCTGCAGCCTCCCGCTCATGTAGGCACTCAAGGGGCGCAGGTCACCCGAGAAGAGGTCCTGCAGGTCCTTCTCTGCCACCTCCAGAATGACATCAGGGATGCCCTCGGGCACGCCATGGCCAGCCCGTCCGCTGCCTGTAGGACACAATGGGTGGGAGAAGGATGAACAGAGGGCTTCAGAATCCAGCCTTGCCTGCTGGCATTCACCCCCACTGTTCCATAAGGATTCACTTGAGCCAGATGACAGACAAGGGCCTGGCAGTGCTCAAGGCCAGGTTGGACGGGGCTTGGAGCAACCTGGTCTAGTGGAAGGTGTCTTCCACTTGGGGGTTTGGAACTAGACGATCTTTAAAGTCCATTCCAACCCAAACCAGTCTGTGATTCTATGATTTTGAACACAGGAGTCCTTCCTCCTTATGAAGATAAATGTCTCTTGTGTTGCTCCACCCATGTTGTTACAGAGGTCTACCTCCAAGCCTTGTCCTACTTTTGCCATGGCCACCATGTTGGGGACGGATTAGGGTGCTGGGAGGACATCTTCCAGCACAGCAGTGGCCCAATGTGCTGCCCACTTCATGTCCCTCCACTGCTACCCCCTTAGGCTGGTGGCATCAATGGCTAAAAACCCCTGAGGTCTCTGAGCCATCCATCCCACTTTGCCAGCCACCAGGAAACCTGGCTGCCAATCTTCTCTCAATACTCTCTTTCTGCAGGAAAAATCATGGTTTTAATCCAAACCAAATTCTACTTTGGGCTTTCAGGGAGCAGGGACTCAAGGCCATGGTGGCCAAGCTGCAGTGCGCAGCTGATGGACCCTGGGGTGCCTCTCATGGAGCCACCAAATGGGCTTTGTTTGGGACCCCTTACCACCAAGCTTGGGAGTTCACAGCATGAAAACAGGGATCAGGCTCAACCACCCTCCCGCCTCCAGCACAGCAACCCCAGAGTAGTGACCTGAGGAGAGGTCTATGAAGTAGGTGCTCCAGGCGCCGCCGGGCAGGGCGATGTTGACCTGGTAGGATGCTCCCACCTGGCTGACCAGGGCCTCAGAGAGGATGGGTTCCACTGCTGAGAGCAGCTCATCTGTGCTGGGCTTCCTCTGGGCACTGCTGGCAAGGAGGGGAGCGGTGGGAGGCTCCATCTCATTCACTGTCTCCACGCTGTCTGCTGGGGACAATGGGACAGCAGAGGGTACACTGTGAGGTGGTGGGCTTTGCTGGTCTACATGGACCCACCATAAAAGGTCTCCGGAGTAAAGAAACCCACTTATCCACCACGTTTCCAGCTAAGCAAGAAGACAACCACTGGTTTTGCCATTTCCTATTGTCTGCCATGGTTTACTCTTCCTGTGCTACCAGGGGGTGGAAAATTATCCCTGAAAGAAATAGCAGGACACAAACTGGTGCAGGGTTTCTGGGAACAAAAACAGTAAACCCACACTGCCCTCAGTGGGACTCTTGGCAAGCTGAGGCTTGGGGATGCCTGATGGAAACACTGAGAACTGAGCTGGGCTTGAGCCCAGGCTCCTGCAGATCTGCTCCTGCCCTCCCCAGTGTCCTATAAGAAGGGTATGGAGCTGTGCCCGAAGCTATCCCTTCTCCTCCCCACTGTTTGTGCTCATAGGAGCATGATATCTCCCAGACTTTGACCTCTGTGCCAAACAGCCAATGGACACGGGGTCACCTGGCGGGAGGGACATCCCAAGCAGAGAAGCGGGTTGATTACCTGCCCCTGGAATGCTGGTCCCGTTGCCTGCCAGAGCCAGGGTGCTGCTGAAGAAGTGGGCAGCCAGCTGCTGAATGGTGCCATCCAGCCCGGGCACGGATGGCACAGCGGCCAGAGGGCTCTCCTGGGGTGGCTGCAGCACAGCCTCCATGCTCAGCTCCACACGGTCCACCTCCAGGCCCCAGGACTTGGTCATGTCATTGATCTCCAGCTGCAGAGCCGAGGAGAAAGGAGAAGGTGTTGGGAAGAGCCCACATAGCAGAGTTGGGTAAGGCCATGGAGAGCACCGGACCATAGCACACCAACCATGGGCATCCAATAGCTTATACTTCTGCTGTCCACCAGCTTTAGATGTGAGGTGTTGGACCAGGCTCAATAGTCCAGCTCCTCCAAGCTGCCCATGCTCACATTCAACTGTGCTTCCTCATTTGCTGTTCTGGCATGGAAGAGGTCAGGACAGGGAGGACAGCTCTGTCTTGTTCCCCGTTCCATAGCTCCCTCCCAGGCTGGCCCTTTCCTTGCTTCCCCTTGGGTAACACATCCTGGTATGGTGCCCCATATATAATAATAAATAGAATCCCTTGTAGACATTCAACACACAAGATCTTGGCCTGGTCCAGGTTGGCAGCAGGCACTACTCATCGCCCCTCTGCCAACACTGCCCGGCTGCCATCCCAGTTTGCAGCCCTCCAGGCTTCATATCTGCCTGGTGGAGAGATGAAGGTCAGATTTAAGCCTGCCAACACTACGTGGGCTTTTCTCTGTGGCCAAAAAGCCCTTACAGACAAGCCACAGAGCTCCACAGGCTGAAGATATCTGCTTCCCACTAATCACCATGTTTTCCCAGCTTCCTTCTTGGCCAGGTCCATGGCCAGATGGACTTGGAGCAGCTCCATCTTTCCCTTGCAGTTACTTTCACATCAAGAGCACAAGGCTTTGGGGCAGTCCTCACCAGTAGCTGCTCCCCAATCCTCAGCTTCTCCACCTGGATCTCACGGAGACTCTTCTTCATCAAGGTTTTGGTCATGGCATTCTGGGCCGTCATCCGGGTGGCCGCAATGAGGTCCTTCACCATCATGACAGACAACACGGGGTCCCACACGCGGAACTGGATGTCGGCACCCATGGAGATGATGGCCCCATCCTTGGAGGTCAGCTGGGACAGAGGGATCAGGATCTCTTCCCCTCTCTGCCCCACTGCCCAACCCTTGTGCACAGAGCCTGGGAGCAAAGGCATTCACTTCTTCCCTGGCTGGCAAGCAGCTCTAGGTCTCTTTAAGAAGGTTGTTAGAAATGAAACCAACTCAAATGATGAAGTTTGGGCTAGTCTGAATGGTGAGGACAGTTTCCAGCATGGGACTGTTACTGAAAGACAACTGGAAAGGACAGGGATGGATGTGTTTGAGATGCTTGCAGCCAGGAACACCCATTGAACAAAGTATGCAAAGTCAAAAGGAGCTTTTCAACTGCAGAGAGGTGAGGACTCTGCCTTCACAGCACCAGCTACAGTCCGAGGAGGAATCTGAAAGCTGGGTCCACGCATGGCACCAAGGGTCAGACCACCCCAAAATCCATGTGCTCTGGGTATTTTAGAGGTGTCTCCCCATCCTGCCCTGAAGCCTGAGGCAGCTTACCTTGCAGGGGGGCACGTTGAAGGCCCTTGTCCTCAGATCCACTCGCTGCCAGTGGTCGATGAAGGGCAGCAGCAGGACCATGCCAGGTCCCTGCGGTGCCCGGATGCGGCCCAGGCGGAAGATGATCATTCGCTCGTAGGTGGGCACAATCTACAATGGGAGAGCTTAGAGCAGGGCTGAAGCAAAACCCTGGGTCCTGCGGTGCCAAAGGCACCAGGGCCAGCTGGGAGCAGTCCTCCCTATGGAGGATGGGTTGTCTTCCCATTCCTCCCCTGCCTTCCTCCCTTACCTTCAAGGCAAACCAGCCTGAGATGGGGAAGGTGACAACCATCAGCAAGAAGACTAAGGAGGTGATAATCCCATGGCAGATCCAGGACAGCCAACCCTGGGAGGACTCTGCAGTGGGGTGAAAGGGAGAGGTACCTGCTCCAAACCACCCTGCCCTGCCCACAAACCCCCAACCCAAGCCTCTCCCCCATGTACCCCAGGGAAGTGCAGGGGACACCCTAACAGCAAAAGTGGCAATAGGGAGAGAAGCAGCAACACCCCTCCTGAGGCTGGCACTCACCTATGGTATTCCCGGCTGGCCCCAGAGGGTCTTGCTTGGATCCAAAGGAGAAGAAGCCCTTCTGGGCACTGTAGAGCCCAATGCTGGACTGCTGGAAGCGGTCAAAGTCTCCCAAGGGAAGGGCCTGGTATCCTGACCGGCTGAACATGGTGCGGGTGCTTTGCACGGGGTTGGTGCTCAGAGCCCCCTAAGCACAGCTCTGTGCTGCCAGCACGGTGGCCAGCATGGCTTCTGCCTGTCCCCAGCCCAATCCAGCGTCCCTGCCTGGCTGCCTGGAGACCTGGCGTGCTCCGGAGAGGATGTGACAAGCCCTGCTCTTATTACGGAGGATGCTGGCTAGAAGAAACCAAATCCTTCAGGAGCTTTCCTTGCCGGGGTCTCAGCCAGGCTGAGGCTTCCCATCTCCCTG
>NW_009918117.1:0-6523 GCF_000696875.1 Nestor notabilis | reverse complement strand
CCGAACCCTCTTAGTGCCACCCTGGGGCCGTGCTCTGTCGGGGACGGGACCGACAGCATCGCCCCGAGTCCCTGCGGGGCTCTGGGTTGGCTCAGCCAGCCCTAAGGGTCTTTGGTCCAAAGGGTCGGGCAGTGGGTCAGCACAGAGCCCTCTGTGTGGTGCTGTGCTGGGTCTCGGTTGGTATCGCCCCGGGTCAGGAGCAGTGGGTTCCTTCCTTGTGCTGCTCACGGGTTGGTTTGTGTCTTTACAGGGAGGTTTTCAAAGCCAAACATCGTCAGACGGGCAAGAAAGTAGCGCTGAAGAAAGTGTTGATGGAAAATGAGAAGGAGGGGGTAAGCGTGTGAGCGTGGCTGGGCTGTGGTTGGGAAGGTCGGGACTGGGGGTTCATGGGGGGAGTTAATCTTTGGGGTGGCAGAGATGCGTTTTCACGCTGTTCTATAACAATATTTACTGCTATAGCATGCCAGATACAACACCCATAAGGGTGTGGGCTGGATCCCAGCCCTGTGGCCTTTTTCCCCCCCTACTTACACTCTGACAAAGTTGTTGTTTGTGGTTGCCCAGCCAAGGTGTACGGCGTGTTACCACCTTTTTGGCTGCAGAGGCATGTGGCAGCAGTGCAGTGTGGTAGCTGCGTGGTGACCAGGCTGCAAGGAGCTGTTGCAGTGATGCTGCTCGCGCATTCTTCCTCCCCTGCAACCCTGTCACCCTCGGCACAGGGCTCTGCACTGGCTCTTGCTTGTGGAGGAGCTGGGCAGTGCGTGAAGGGTGTGCAGAGATGGGGCACGCTGGGGAGTTAACAGCTTAAACAGCAGCTTGAGCCAGGCTGTGCCATGTCCTGTTATGAATGTGCAAGGTGAGGAGAGGAGGGAGGGCTGTTTGCTTGCCTGTCTTGGCACCACACAAACACCTCTGTCTTGTGGCAGAATCTCCCTCACCAGTGGTGCCTGATGGTGAATAAACTTGGACAGTCACAGTGTTGGTGGTGTGTTTGAAAGCTCTCATTGCCCTTCAGTGTCTTGTCACCGTGCTGCTCAAGCAGGTCCCCTGCCAAGCTGCTGTGGTCACATCTCTCCTGTTCTCTAGGCAGGGGTGGCCTGGTCTCCTGCATCTCTAACCCTTGTTCTTTCTCCTTTCCAGTTCCCCATCACAGCCTTGCGAGAGATTAAAATCCTCCAGCTGCTCAAACATGAGAACGTGGTGAACCTCATCGAAATCTGCAGGACCAAAGGTAACTTGCAGGGTCTCCTTTGTGCTGGCTGCTGGTTTTCTTTCAACCCTTCTTAAGTGGGCTGGTGTGTTGTGCAGGGAGCGGTGTCCTCCAGCTGAGCACGGGCTTCTGTGCCTGTCTGTGATGTGGGATGTTGCTGCAGCTTGGCTGAAAAAGCTGTTGTCAGTCCTGCTGGGATATACCTGTGCCATAGCAATGAATGCTGCCAGTGCTGGAAAACTCCTGTGTGAGAGGGCTTAAATAAGCCACCACCAGAGAGACTCTGAAGCAGAAGGTTCTCAGCCAGAGCTGATCTCATGGCTGTGCACAGGAGCTGGAGCCGTCCCTCCCAGTTGGCTTATGCTGGTTGGATTCGTGGTAGCTCTGAGCTGAGACTTGCTCAGCACCTGTCTGTGGGTGGCAGTAACGTGCTGTGAGGGCTGGGGCTCCACATGGGGCTGTCCTGAGCTGTTCTTGACCTCACACAGTGTTCCTTTGCTGCATGACTGGCACGCTCGGTGCCCCTGGCCTGAATCTGCGTCAGGGAAATGGCTTTAAAACGTTTGGTAGTTTTTATTTATCATTCTTCTATATGGATGTGTACTGGAAAAATGCTTTTAAAAGCGGCAGCTGATGCTTAAGCCACAACATCTAGTCAGTTGCTGCAGTTCAGTAAACACAAACCTGGCATGTGGTTGTTTTTAAAGAGCCCAGTCACTGACCTGGTAAAAATCTCTGGCTTAGGACCAGGTATTGCAGTTACTCCACTGCATGTAGGTTATTGTCTGAACAGGTCTGAGTGGAAACCAGTGACAGGTTAATCTGTAATTCATTGTGTGATTAAGTTGTGACGACTGTGCCTGGCAAACCCAAGGTAAATATTTTGGAGACATGTCAATAGTTGGTGTTTTGTTGGAATTCCACTTTTCATCCAAATCTACCTTGACTTAGTTTCCAGTGAAGTAGAAACATTGCATTTGCTGTTCTCAGACTTGAAGAGTCTCCCTTTTTACGCTGGGAAGGAGCAGTAGGGGCTGTATCCGTGTAAGGAATTGCAAAGCCAGTGTAGCAGGCAGAGCGGTGTGCTCCCTTGGGGGCTGAGCTTAGGCATCATTTTCTGGTTGGAGCTGCTCATCAGCAGGTTTTGCTGATTACAGCTGATGAAAATCAGCCTTTCTTTTTATAGTGTTTTGCACGTGTGCTTGAGGAACAAGACCAAAATCGATCGCTTCGTGTGAGGTTTCCTGTTACTGGAAATTGCAGTTGGAGTTGGAATTTTTCAGCCCCTTTGATCCAGATCAGTCTGTTTTCACAGATGCAGTTTGAGGTTGCAGAAAACCTCCCTCTCTAATGTTATATTAGAGAGAGTTTCTGTTTCTGCATTTCCCCTGGGGCTATCTTTGCTTGTGCCTCCTCTATCACTGATGCCATCAGTGATAGAGCTTGGCTGGCAGCGAGGTGTGTGCGCACCTACCAGCCAGAGCTTGCAGGGAGGAAACCCCACGGCCGGTGTGTGTGCCCAGAACAGCACAAAGTGAAGCTTTCAAAGAATGACATTTCCTTTCCTTGCCTGGCTGATGACATTCATTGCTCTGATCCTTATCCCCTGTTCTTCCGTTGCTGGTTGTGCTGTCTCGGTGCCTCTTTACGAAGGATCTTGAGCCTGTCTCTGGTTCTCTGTGCTCCTGTGCCCTGAGGTTTTGTCTGGTGAGCATTGTATGAGCAGCAGGGTAGCTGGGGGCTGAGGAGGAGCTGTGATGGGGTTAAGGGTCTCTTGCTGACAGTCCCTCCTTGCCTCTCCCATAGCTTCTCCATACAACCGCTGCAAGGGCAGTATCTACCTTGTGTTTGACTTCTGTGAGCACGACCTGGCTGGTCTCCTCAGCAATGCCCACGTCAAGTTCACGCTCTCAGAGATCAAGAAAGTGATGCAGATGCTATTGAATGGACTTTACTACATCCACAGGAACAAGGTAAGGGGCCAGATCCATGCTCTCCATGGCTTTCCAAGGAGCACGTGTCTTAGCACAGGCTGGAGGGAAGTCCTTCCTTGTCCTCCAGAGTCCGAGTGCTCTCTAGCACCAAGTGCCCAAGGAGGGGACCTTCATGACTTAACCTTTTGTTGTCTCTCCTTGTACAGATCTTGCATCGAGACATGAAAGCTGCGAATGTCCTGATCACACGGGATGGAGTCCTGAAGCTGGCAGACTTCGATGGAGTCCGGAAGCTGGCAGACTTCGGGCTGGCTCGAGCCTTCAGCCTGGCTAAGAACAGCCAACCCAACCGCTACACCAACCGCGTGGTGACCCTGTGGTACCGGCCGCCAGAGCTGCTCCTAGGTACGAGGTGCTGGGCTCTGCTCTTCCCTGCCCTCCTCCTCCCCCCAGGTGACTAACTCAGCGTCTCTGTTTAGGGGAGCGGGACTATGGCCCCCCCATTGACCTCTGGGGCGGAGGCTGCATCATGGCAGAGATGTGGACCCGCAGCCCCATCATGCAGGGGAACACGGAGCAGCACCAGCTCAACCTCATCAGCCAGCTCTGTGGGTCCATCACGCCGGAGGTGAGGGCAGGAGGGTGGGCAAGGTGTGGAGGAGGAGGGGAGGAGTGACATGGGCAACGGCTGGTACCAGGCACCCCTGGGCCTCTTCCCACCCTGTGTGCTGGCTGCTGCGTGCTCCCAATGCTGGAATGTGGCAGGGAGGCTGGGGAAGCTCCTGCAAGTGGTGTTTGCCTCCTGGGAGCTGGGTGCACTGTGCTTTCCTTGTGACACGTGACTTGTGTTCAACCTCCTAAGGAAAAGAGGATGAACCTGGCCTTCCAGACCTCCTTCGGGAAGGGCAAGTCGTGTCTTTGAGCACAGAGAGGATGCTGGCTGCTTTGAGTGTGAAAGAACAGAACATTACGTGTAGGAATCTAGCCTGTGTTTGGGGGTTCTCTCTCGGATAAACACCCTCAGAATTTCTGCTTAAAGAAGAGTAGGGATTTTTGGTCAGCTTGAAAAGCCTCCTGAATTCTGACTTGTCATTCGTGGCATCAGCTTAGCCTGGTGTGAGGAGTGCTCAGCCCTTCTTCAGCTCCTTCTTTAACGGCAGCTTGTCCTGCCCTCTTGTGGGGACTGAGCTGAGGGCTCTCGGCCAGGAGCTGGTGGGGGCTGTTGTTCAGGCAGCTGGAGAGGCCTCATGGTACATACATTATGTGCATACTTTATCTACGTACATTGAAGGCACTTTCTTTTGTGTGTATTTACCTGCTGTGGTTGAGGTAAGTGCTGGTGATTGCATCAGGCTTTGCTTTCTAAGGATAAAAGGTGCCACATACATCCAGGTTGTTATTTAGCAGTGAGCTTTGTCACTCAACCTTTCTGGATGTTGTAGCTGGTCTGAGCTGTGCTCTCTAGTACCAATTCTGTGGGAGAAGCAGAAACTCCTGGAGCATCCTGCGTGCCATTCCCACATCAGGAGGACGCCGTCCTGACTTGTCCACACATCTCCAGGCGTTAGTGTGCCTTTTAATGCCTCCTTCATCCTGTGGGAACAAGGTCTGCTGGCTTGGAAGTTATAAAATAGCATTGTTGTCTCAACAGACCTCGCCCTGGTTTGCCTGAAGGGGTTCACATCAAGAATGGCTTGTCCTCTCCATAACTATATTCTCCCAACTCCCCTTTTCCTTCCCAGGTTTGGCCTAACGTGGATAAGTACGAGCTGTACGAGAAGCTGGATCTCCCCAAGGGCCAGAAGCGCAAGGTGAAGGACCGCCTCAAAGCCTACGTGAAGGACCCCTATGCACTTGACCTCATCGACAAGCTCCTGGTGCTGGATCCTGCCCAGCGGATCGACAGCGACGACGCACTGAACCACGACTTCTTCTGGTCAGACCCCATGCCCTCGGACCTCAAAAACATGCTATCCACACACAACCAGTCCATGTTCGAGTACCTGGCTCCTCCACGCAGGAGGGGTGGGCACATGCCCCAGCAGCCACCTAACCAAGGCAGGAACCCGGCTGCCACCAACCAGACCGAGTTTGACAGGGTCTTTTGAGCAGGGGCTTCCCCAGCGGGGTCCTGGCTGGGGGAATCTGCAGCCTGCGTTGAGCAGGGATGTCCCAGCGAGGTCTCTGGCTGGGAAAGGACTTTCTTCAAGGTGAAGTGCCTTGAACTGAGCTCTGACCTCTCCTTGTGCAGCAGCTCAGCCACCACAGAGCTGTGTGACTGGAGAGACTTGTGTCCCTGCAGCTTTGGCACAGAGCCCGTGTGCCCCCTGCAGCAGCCTGGAGTGGTGATGTTAATCTTGCAGAGCGGTCATTATGGACCTGGTGATGGAGAATGTGACTCTGGTGGTGCTGGGGCTCTTGGCAAATGGTGCTGTGACCAGCAGGACTGGGAGTAGCTGCTGGGTCATTTCTCTGCTCTCTTGGTTGATAGTAGCTCCTATATGGTGTATCTTTTGAACCCTGACACTTTGATGTGGATTGAGGCAGGTGCTTCTGAGTAACGCAGAGGTGTCTTGGAGAAGGCAGCGTTACTCTAGGCAGCATGACTAACTCACCGGAGTCTGGGCTTACGGGGCGAACTGGGGGGTGGCTGGCAGAGCTGCGTGTTCCATACAGCCAGGACCTGCAGTGGGAATCGCTGCTCTGCAGCAGCATGCAGCCATCTACGCTTTCTTCACTGCGCGCTCTCCTCTGCGGCCTCTGTCCTGGAGCTCTTGGCAGCGGCGCAGAGCCAGCCCGCTGCCTTCCCCGTGTGCAGCGCGCAGCCGGGGCACTGTGACCGTGTGTGATCACCTGCTGCTGCACCCTGTCGGGACCGACTGGGGCCTTCACAGCTCGCTGAGCACTTTGTCTTCCATGGCCGTCAGCTGCAGATGGCCATCTTCTCGCTGAGCCCCATGGATCCCAAACGGGTACCGTGCGTGACATGCAGCGGGCGATAACCTTTGGCATCTGATGGGGTTGTCCGTTAACCACGCTAATGGCAAAAGCCACGTCGGTAGCTTAAGGTCTCAGGGGAGGACGCGGTGGTGAGCGGGGCCGTTCTCAGGACACAAAGTGAGGATGATAAAGGACATGTACAAGGTAAATCTCTTGGTGTGCGGGGCTGATTGTGCCGCGGGGGTGGGTATTGGGATTGGGTTTCTTTGGCTAAAACAGTTGGTTGCAAGCAATAAGCCAGGTGACTCTGCTGGTTGTGAATAAACACGATGCTGTCCCAGAGCGCCGGCTTTAACCTTGCGTCGCTCTTGCTAAGTGGGGCGAGCGGCCGCAGTGCTGGTTGAGGACGGGCACCCGGTTGGGGTCTGGATGTTGTTCC
>NW_009918116.1:838-11540 GCF_000696875.1 Nestor notabilis | reverse complement strand
GTGACTTGGGGTGTGTGCTGGGTCCCCGTGCGGGACACAGTTAAACACACCTTTGTTTTGCCGATAATGGATGAAGAGAGTCTGGAAGCAGCAATTCAGACCTACAATGCCCAGCTGCAGCAAGTGGAGCTGGCGCTGGGGGCAGGCCTGGACCCGTCCCAGCAGTCGGACTTGATTCAGTTGCAGGAGGATTTAAAGCAGCTGATAGAACTGACTGAATCCAGCCTGGTGTCTGTCAAAAAGAGCAAGCTTCTGGCTACTCTAGATACAAACGCTGCCTCCTCCTCCACCCCAGTAGGTCTCCTGGAGCAGGGCACCAACCCAGACACGTCTGCCCAAGACCAGGAATATGCTGCTTTTAAAGAAGCCATTGCTGAGCTTGGAACTGCTGAGAACCCTTCAGCTGATAACAGCGAGATGTCATCAAAGAGGGAGGAGGAAAATGATGACAAAAATGAGTCAAAGCACAGTGAAGAGGAGAAGGAGTCTGACAGAGAGGAAGAGGAGGAGTTGAGCGGGATGAAGGTTAAAGCCCCCTACTACAGTTCTTGGGGGACCCTGGAGTACCACAATGCCATGATTGTGGGAACAGAGGAGTTGGAAGACGGCAGTGCAGGGGTGCGAGTGCTCTACCTGTACCCGACTCACAAGTCCCTGAAGCCCTGTCCCTTCTTCCTGGATGACAAGTGCAGATTCAAAGAGAACTGTCGGTAAAGAAGGAGAAAGGGGGGGAAAGGGGGTTTGTGTCCTGCTGCTGTTGTCATTCCAAGGGATAAACCTGCTCTGGACATGCCAAGTTTGGCTTTTCCCCTAACAAGATTTGGCCTTTTTGTGGTTTTAAAGTGTGTTTTGGTGCAATGGCATCAGCTTGGCTCTGTGCTTCAGCTGAGGCAGAGGGTAGATGGGAAAGTTGCAGAGAATCAACTGCACACAATGACGTGGCCAAATCAAAACCTGGTTGAGTATTCTGAAATAAAGCAGCAAAGTTTGGCTTTTGATAGATCAACCATTCATGAGAGGCTGGAGAGTCTCCAGCTGTGGAGATGTTCAGAACTTCACTGGGTAAGGCCTTGAGCAACCTGATGGGTGGCTGAAGTTGGTTATGCTTTGAGCAGGAGGTTGGACCAGAGACCTGCGTGTCCCTGAGATCCTGCTTGTCCCAAAGGACCTGTGAACTCTTCTGCTGGCTGTGTCACTAGCAAAGACAGCTTAATGCTCGGGGTGGGAGGCAGTCTTCATTTCATGACGTAAATAATATGTTCAAGGTGAAAAATTAGTAACTTCTGTGACCTTAGAGCAGCTCCAGTGCCTAAAGGGGCTCCAGGAAACCTGGAGAGGGGCTTTGGACAAGGGCCTGTAGGGACAGGACAAGGGGAATGGCTTTAACCTGCCAGAGGGGAGATTGAGACGAGCTCTGAGGCAGAAGCTCTTCCCTGTGAGGGTGCTGAGGCGCTGGCACAGGGTGCCCAGAGAAGCTGTGGCTGCCCCATCCCTGGCAGTGTTCAAGGCCAGGTTGGACACAGGGGCTTGGAGCAACCTGCTCTAGTGGAAGGTGTCCCTGCCCGTGGCAGGGGGTTGGAGCTGGAGGAGCTTTAAGGTCCCTTCCCACACAAAGCATTCCATACTTACCAGTGCAGCTTCACCACCCTTGACAACTCGTTTGCATTCTCTTTAAGGAGGGAGGGTGTTTTGTTTCAAGGCTGCTCCAGTGAGGTCAATAACTCCTCTTCCACTTCCCTGGCAGGTTTTCCCATGGGCAGGTGGTGCCTGTGGAGGAGCTTCAGCCCTTCCAGGAGCCCAACCTGAGCACCCTGGAGGTGGGCTCATCCTGCCTGGCGAAGCACAGCGATGGGATATGGTACACAGCAAAGATAACTGGTGAGTCTGAGTGTGCTTTGCAGGATTCTGTGTGGAAGTTGGAGGCTGATGCTTATGTGAATGTAGAACTTGGCTCTTTTGGTTAATGGTAGAAAGGCTGGAGCCCTGCACTGGAAATCTAGACGTAGCTGAGAAAATACTCTGAATTTTGTCAGCTTTGGGAAGGGAATAGGCCAGGAAACAGGAGAGCTCAGACAAAATGAGCAGGAATATGGAAAGGAAATGACTGTGTCCTGGTTAACTGCCCAGGAAAGGAGGAAGCGGGTGGTGCAGGGATTTGTATGCTTATTAGGTTGGAATTGCAATCATCTTCTCTTGTTTAACCAGAAGCCAGGGACTGGCCCTGCCCATCAGCTGCTGATAGAGGCTCCCCCTGGCCTGGGAATTCTCTCTTTCCATCTTTGCCTGTTACTAGGTCCAAGGGGAGCAGGTCTAACTTCTCTTTGATTCAGCTTCCAACAGCCCATCTTCAGGTTTAGAAATAAACCTTTAAATCTCAACAGAGGCATTGTGGAAACTGCTTTGCATTGCAGTGGGTGCTTCTCCCTCCCACCCAAAAGCACAAAGGAAAACCAGATTTTCTTTAAAACACATGTTCCTTTGGCCTTTCCCTCTCCCATATCATTCCCTGGAGCTAACTGTGGTTTAGCAAGCCCTCTGCCAGTCGTGGTTTGGAGACTTACTGGAGCTCTTGTCTGTGCTTTTCCTCTGTAGACATCGACAGTGGTTACTACACGGTGAAGTTTGATTCTCTGCTGCTCAAGGAAGCTGTTGTGGAAGGAGACAGTGTCATTCCCCCGCTGCGAAGTGAAGAGGCTGCTGAGTCTGATGAAGACAGTGTTGATGATTCTGGTTATGCTAAAGGTGTGAGCAAAACAGCTTGAGATCTAGGTCTGCCTTTCTCTGGGGCCTGTGGAATTACTCTCCTGGAGCTGCCCTTTTAAGTGTCTCGCCTCTGATGAAAGAGCAGCTAATCTCTTTGTATGTTGCTGAGCAGTAATTAGCTCTCATGTTAGAGTTGCAAACTACGGGGTTAATGAAGGTTGGAGGTTTCCATGGGAACTTCCAACATGTGAAAGAAGAGGGTTTTAAGCAGAGTTCCAAGCTCGGGGTCTGCTTCTTCTGTGGCTGGCTGAGTTGAGCTGATAAGTGAATGAGGAGACTTCCTCACCTCTGGGAGCTCTGTGTAGCTACACAAGAGTAGAGACCCCAGTAACTGTGTTTGGTCCATGCAGTGCCTCGATGAGGCTGCAGGAGCAGCCATGCCCTGTTTGAAAGCTGACACAGAGATTAAACAGGCAGCACTGTCCCTGTGCCAGTGCTGCAGTCAGGTCACAGGGACAAAGTTGTGTCCTGGAGCTCTTTACATGTCACCTAATAGAGATTATTGGATCCTAATAACACAAAATTAGCATTGTGGCCTAGAGGAGCCTCATACCAGAGACATGAGCTGGAGGCACAGAATAGGACACACATTCCACTGTGCCAGAGTTTACTCTGATGGTGTCTGTCAGTCTCTATTACCATCCTGGAAGGAAGGAGAAGAAGCATAAAGACTCCTGGCGGATTCTGCCTGGAACTGTGAGGTGATACATGCATTAAATCAAGTGAGATCTCATTTTAAGTGACTTGCTGTGCAATGTTCATAAAAGTGAGAGCTCAGTAGGAACTGAATAGGGCTGGAGGAGCATCCAAATGGTGCTGGGGTGGGAGAAGTACATTGTACTGAGGGGTTTTCCTGCTGTGTTGGTGCCCCAGATGAAGGTTTTGCATAGCAGCTTTGTTTCTGTGTTTCACTGGTTCTTCTCTCCTGTGCCACAGTGATAGATTCAGGAGTTCCAGAGAATGGGGAATGGTCTCCTTCATGCAGCTCCTCCTTCGGTGGCTGGGAAGCTCATACTCGTGGTATCGGCTCCAAACTGCTTGTTCAGATGGGATACGAGTTTGGAAAAGGTAAGGGAGAAGGATGGGGGTCCTGGTGCTGCAAGAGCCCGACTGCCTCCATGGTTCCTAAAGCTAGGTAAGAAAACCAAGGTTCTGGATGAAGCTAATGCTGCTCTGTGCTGAAGAGCCTGTCGGATAAGGCTGGAGCTGTGTGAGGAATCACAGCTGTGTTGGGAGGCAAGGAGGGATAACTCAGTTGGTGAAGTAGAGGCTCGTGTGTGCACCAGCCCCTCTATGGTGATAGTAAAAAGTGGAGGCATTTGGAACCATGGTCAGGTTGATGATTGAAGCCGTGAGAACTGTTGTGGGAGATGTTCAAAGGCTTTAGGTGGAAGGGAACTGATCTGTGAAGTTTCTGATGTCTATTAAAGCATCTCCTGGCTCTAGACACAGACTTCAAAGCCTGCTCAACCAGCTTCTCACTGCACAAATGGTGTTGAGCCTCAGGGGCTTTGGGAGGGCAGTCTGCTGCTTGCAGTTGTCTCTGGTTCTCCCAGAGGAACCAAACCAGTTTGGAAAAGAACCAGACTTGAGAAGCTGAGAATGTGGGGCTGAACCTGGTTTGACAGAAACTGGCCTGACTGCTGAACTCGGATGTTTTATCACCCATCTTCTGCTGTCAAAGGCTCCTCTCATAGTGTCTGCATCCACCCAGCTGTGGCCTTTGCTGCTCCCCTTGACTTGGATGGAGGTTACAGCTTGTTGTACCTCCAGAGCCTGTTGACTTGTCCTAAGCTTGTGACTGTGAGCCTGAGCTTGTGGTGGGAGGTGGCTCGGAGAGGGGATGTCCTCACTCACTCTAATCACTTGGTGTCTCTCCTCAGGGTTAGGGAAGAACTCCCAGGGCCGAGTGGAGCCAGTGCAGGCTGTGGTACTGCCTCGAGGGAAGTCCCTCGACCAGTGTGCTGAGGTGCTCCAGAGGAGGAAACAGGGGAAGCTGGAGCCAGGCAAATCCAGGAAGTGCCAAGCAAAGGGAAGCAGCCGGAAGCCTTCCCACAATGTGTTTGACTTTCTGAATGAGAAGCTGCGAGGGAAGAGCTCTGGAGAGAAGGCTGGAGGGATGGCACCCCCCAGGAGGAACAGCAAAGAGATCTACCACGCCAGCAAGAGCACCAGGAAAGAACTGAGTGTCCGGCTGCTCCAGACAGTGGAGAAGATCGAGCAAACGCAGCGGGATATCCTTGGAATCCAGCAGGCCCTGGAACGCAACATTGGGCGGTAGGAAAACAGCCTCTTTGGGAGTGCAGGGTGGCCAGAGAGCTCTGGTGCTGCTGGGAAAAGGGGTGGGCTTGACATGACGTGTAGGAGGAGTAAGTGATGTGTGTGGATGAGGCCTAAGAGGAAGGAAGAGGAGGAGAGAGGCTTTAGCGTGTGCTTCAGACCAGCGTGGACACTGGCAGATGTGTCTGGGGTCCTGTGGCTGGAATTCAGGCTGTGGTGAGGAGAGGAAAGGTGCTGGAGTCCTTTCTTTCTCATGCCCATCTCTTCAGTGTTGTTGACCACCTCAGAAGGATGTTTTCTAGCCCAGATTTTGCTGAGCATCAGGTTCTTCCTGGCTTTCAGCAGGTCACTGGTGCAAATCCCACAGGAAAGGGCAGACCCCCCTGGGATGATGACACGCCTTTGATCTTACCATGCAGGATGACTCTGCCATTATGCTTTTTGCTTCCAGGCACAGCATTGCTACAGCTCAGCTGAAGGAGAAGCTGGCTAATGCCCACAAGCAGCTGGGGCAGCTGCAGGCCCAGGAAGCCAGCCTGCAGCAGGAGCAGAAGAAAGCAGACACACACAAGAAGATGACCGAGTTCTAGTGTCTGAGAGAGGTGTTTGACTGCAGTGATTGTCCTTCTGGTCAGCCCCAGTGCTCACAGCCTCTGAGCCTGGGTGAGCCATCCTCCTCCTCCGGGCCTCAGGCTGCCCAGCCTGGAAAATGGGATGAAAAGCAGTAATTCCTAAGCCCAGGTTGGCTCTGAGCATTGCTGGGAAGGGGAGGAGCACACATCCTGGAAGCAGTCAGTGAGCCAGAGCCTTGTGTAAGGGCTGGCCACAAGAAATAGGATTCTCTGCTCTCTTGCACACTGCTTTCCTTTGCTGTCACTCCAGGGCCTGTAGCTCCTCGGGTGGTAACGTTGCTGGCTACACAGCCCTGAGGAGGGGCTTTGAAAGCCCCACATCCTGCCATCAACTGTGGCTTGTGTTGGCAGCCAACTGACAAACAGGAGCAGAGGCAGGGTCCCGAAGCAGAACAGGTTTGTGCTGGCTGAAAACAACACAGGCAAATGGCTTCAGCTGCTCTCTGCCTTGTGGGTGTTGCCGTGGGATTCATCTGAGAAAGCAGTTTTTGGGGGAGCAGCTTCTTGTAGCCCCAGTGTAATGAACAGACAAAACTGGCAGCTTGGAGGTGGGTACTCGTGCCTCAAGCTTCAGATTTCATCTGGGTGTAAGAGTATCCCAGGACATGCTGTAGCCTCATTGACCTGGCATGGAAAGCCACGTGGCTCCACATGTGGAGTGCCAAAGCCGGGGGGTTAAGAGCCAGCAGAGTAGCAGATCCTCAAACCTCCCAGTTGTTCTGTCCCAAGTGGCTCAGTGGACACAGGTCCTTTTCTTAAAATCCCTCAGGACCCAGATCCAGGCCCTGGCTGAGCACAGAGATGGGTCTGTGTGGTGCAGCCCTGTCTCTGGCAGAGCTTCAGGCCGGGCTGGAGGCAGGTCAAGCAAGTGAAGTGCCCTTCCCTGCAGCATGGACGGTCTGGACAGGAAGGATGTCATCTCCTCCAGGTTATGTTGTGCATTGGTGGCAGCCAGACCTTGCCCCAGAGGAGATGGTGGCTTCATCAGACTGTTTCTGGTGGGACTGGTGCAGTGGAATTGCTTTTAGAAGAAAGAAATGTGGTTTCAATTTCCTGCCGGTATCTTCAGGACAATTTTTTTCCTTAATTTAAGGAATCAATTTCCTTTTATTCCATGAGTCATTTTTCTAATGAGGACTTTTGCTGCTTTGGTACCACCTTCTCTGTCTGTTGTAAAGGTGTCAGCCTGGGCAGGGCTGCACCGACCCCGAGGGTCAGGCTGCCAAACTCACCAGAAAGCCTGAGGCTGAAGGAGATGGGATCAGAGTTGTTCACATCATGTGGGATTCAGCACTGCTGCAGACACCCCTTGGGAAACACAGCGACAGCAGAAGTGAACAAGGTGAACATCAGCAGGAAACCTGTTGGTGACTTTCTCCTCCGTGAAGAGCTCTTGGATCCTGCTGTGGTGCATCCTGCTGTGGTGGACTCTGCTGATGGGAAAGGTGCTGTGGACTGCCCAGAGCCATCGGCATCAGTCCGTTTGTCACTAAATTGCTGTATTATCTTCATTGTGCTGAACTCGGGCTTAACTCAAGGGTTTAACAAGGGTTGCTCAGTGCCCTTTTCTCCCAAGTGACTGTTTCCCCCACTCAGGTGTTGAGTGGTGACAAGGATTAATGTGCCAGCTTAGCGCGAGTGTGCGCTGAGGCAGCACTGGGGAGCTGAGCTGGGCAGGGAAGCTTCTTGGGCTTGTTTTGTGCTCTGACACCATTTAACATCATCACCTCTTTAAGAACTATTAGCCTTGTGTCTTGGCTGAGTCGTGTTTTGATCCTTCCTTGGGATTTCCACAGCCTTACTTAGGAGACTCCTGTTGGAACGGCTGCTGCCTCCCTCCCAAGGCAGTTCACATCCCTGGTGAATAAAGTTGGGTTTTATTTTCTGCCTCTCTCCTTGTGAGGCGTTGTTCATTTGCAAGGTAATGTGGTGACCCATTCTTTTCCCTATATTCCCTGGGGATAGAGGGCTGGGACTCAAACCAGCCGGGTGGGAAGCAGAGGGTGCTCTTGCAGAGCCCGTTGGTGGTGCTGCTGGCAGCCAGGGCGGGGAGAAACCAGGCTCCTATTGGGTGCAGCAAGAACCTCGGCAGCCCAGGAAGCTGTGGTGTGTGCTGCATGGTATCTGCTTGGAGCCCTCTGCTCTGTAAGGAGCTGAAGAGGGCTGGGAGAGCTCACATCAAGATGTTTGAACTGTTCGGGAGCACCTAAACAGGAATAACTTCGGGATAAAAGAAGCCAAATCCTCCAGGTTGGGTGGCGCGGAGGAGAGCATGATCGAATCCCCGCTCTTCACGCTCACCAGCCTTTGAGTTTCTGCAAGGTAAGTGGTGGCTCTTTCCTTGCCTGGTAAACGCGGGTATCTGCAACCAAACCAGAGTTGAAAAGTGCTTCATGTAGGAGAATTGCAGCATTCTCGACATGCTGTTGCAGCAAGCGGGATGGCACAGGCAGGATTCCTGCTCCGCGGCAGGGAAGCATGAGCTGGCGTGAACTCGGGCTGTGAGGAGAGCTGAAAGCTTTGTGCTGCTCAGTGCTTTGTGCTCTGGATGCGTCTGCTCTTAGAAAGGAAGAAGAGGAGCTTGAGCTGGGTCTCATGGCTTGAGTCTGGAGGTTGAGTGGGAACTGATTCCTTCTGTGGTGAAAGAAGTTGAGTTCAGACGTGTGTGGAGTCGGGTCTTTAACAGGAAGGTTCTTGTGGGGAGGGGACTGGAGGTGTTGCTGGTGTGTGGAAGAGATCTTGGGGAACTGCTGAGCTCCTGGCTGCAGATGAGGCTTGGGAGAGCGTGGGCATTGGAACGCTGTCCTCTAAACCTGAAATGGTGTGAAACTGCTCCATCTGTGGCAAGAAAACCGCTGTGGTGGGCAGGTGATTCCCGAGGATCCCGTATCTGTCTCCGTAATCCACCCATCCCGTGTTTTGGAGCCCCACTTCCCCGCCTGCCGCACCGAGGTCCCTGCTGGCGTCTGCTGCAGCTCAGCTCTGCAGGAAACCTCTCGAGCAGGTTCTCAGCTTCTGCTGGCGGGTGCTTTTCTCTGCCCGAGTGAGCACGTTTCCAGCAAGCGCGGAAGGGTGGAGGGACGAGAGGTGCTGATCGGGCGTCACCTCGAGCAGAGCCGCGGTGCGAGCGGGGGGCACCGGCCTTCAGGCTTCAAAACTGCATTTCACAGCATCACCCGCTGGTTTGGGCTGGAAGGGACCTGAAAGCTGCTCCAGTTCCAACCCCCTGCCACGAGCTGGGACACCTTCCACTAGAGCAGGTTGCTCCAAGCCCCATCTAGAGCAGGTTCAGTGTTGACTGTTCCAGGGGCTTTCATTTTTCATAATTGAAAATAAAAGAAGATCTACTTCTGCTTCTTGGGCCTTTTTTCTCGGTGCAGCTCCCCAGGGTCCCCGCGCGGGCTGTGCTGCAGCCGTGCTCGCAGCCACTGGTGGAAATCAGCTGCTCCTCTTTGCCCTGGTTTCTTGCAAATACGCTTTAGGAGCTTCACAGACTTTCTTCTCGTCACCCTGCGCTGAGCACTCTGTGGTTTTGTTGGGTGGATGAATCAGAGGCCGGGCAAAAGCAGCAGCAGCAGCACTTTTAGTTTCCACAGTGAATTTAATCTTGTTTTCATGAGGCCCTGAAGAGAAACCTGTGCCTTTTGTAGGAGAACAAACCAACTGCACGCACCGTGCCCGTGCTCAGGGATTACTACAGGGAGTTACTCCTGCTCGGAGGCTCTGGGTGCGCGTCGCACGTACACTGGCTGTGACCACTCTCGTCTCCAAACCCCTTGTGGCTTGTGGAGCCTCATGAAACTCTGTCTGTGAGTCTCCTGCCCTGGAGAACAGCCCCAGGACCAGGAGATCAGTAACTTCGTTGGCAGGAATTCAGGTGTGTGTTTGTCAAGGCCTGTTTGAGACGTTGCCTCACGAACTGCTCAGTCCCACTGGGTCGGGTGCTGTGTTTTCCTCTCAGATTTGTCAGTTTGGGAGAACCAAGGTGGTGTCCCAAGAAGTGGCATCTCCCAGTGACTCAAAACACCAAAGAGCGTGCACTGGGTACTTCTGTAGATGGGCGACCACTGATCTCCTGCACGACAGAAAGTGGGTCAGGAGAATGTCTCTTCATTAATTTCCACTTAGCAAGTCTCTCCGTTCCTCGACCTTAAACATACAGGGATGGAAAATGCGCCCACTGTGAGATAAGCTGCCCTGTGTGTGCCTGCCTCAGCGCCCTGACAGCTCCCACTTCCACCCTGGCACAGCACCAGCTCCATGGTCCCTGTTAGGACGGTGCCCGCTGACCCTGGGAGCCTGCGCGGCTCTGCCCTGAGCGCAGCCTCTCTGATGAGCTGAACGAGTTGAGCCAGGGCTGTGTCAAGCGAGGCCCGTGTGGCAGGTAACCCCCGTCGTTAACGTGTGCTCAGACAGGAAAGCTCTGTTGTCTGATTAAACACCATCCCAGCTCTGATCGCAGCCAGTCCGTCCAGCCCGGTTAGTCCCTAGAATCTGTCTCACTTTCCATGCTGAAATAATTGCTCTCCAGGGGTTAAAGCTTCAGCCAGGGAAGTGCCCGAAGGCGTGGGAAGTGCTCAGATAAAAGGGTGCTGCGAGTGGGCAGGGACCCGCTGGTTGTTGGGGTGAAGATGTGACAAAGATGCTGCTTCGTGATGCAGGGCGCAAGGGAGAGGGGAGCGACACCGGTGCCTGGGTGGGCTGTGGGGCTGCTGTAGCACCCCAGAGGCACCCGAGGCAGGGTGGCTCCTCACCAGAGCTCATCTGCTCTTTGTCATCGGGATTCGGACACGTAAGAGGCGCTCAGTGTGCCCCACGGGATCTCCATGTCCCCAGCAACGCTGGTGGAAGCTGCTTGATTCTTCCAGCCCCATCTTGCTTGGGGGCTCTGGATCAGCTACTGAGGCTTCTTCAAGCTGTGCTTTAACCCAGCGCTGGGAACTGCCTGGATTTCCCTTTGGATCAGGCAGTTTCCAGCCACTGGCAGGGACATATAGCACAACGCCCACTTCTAGTAACAGGCCAGC
>NW_009918116.1:363-731 GCF_000696875.1 Nestor notabilis | reverse complement strand
GCAGGGACAAGGACGATGGGATGGAATGGGATGGGATGTTGCCATGAGTGCCTTGGGAAAGGTGTGGGATGCTGACGGGGTGGGGAGCATCTGCTCTTTGTGTCAGGCTCCCCAGCACCTTCGTGCCTCTGCACCGCTTGCTCTGGCCTTGCTGCTGCTTTGTTCTGCAAGGAGAACCCTTTTCCTTGGATAAGGCACAGGGAAGAGGGCTGGGTTTGCGCAAGGCACGGCTTTTCCTTTAGGAGGAGGAAGGTGGCCGAGAGGCCTGGCATTCTCCGTGTGATGGAGGTGGAGGAGGTTTGGGGTCTGTGTGTGCTGCGCTGCCGGTGCCCAGGAGCTGCCCTGGCTGGGCTGGGGCTCCGCTGCGG
>NW_009918116.1:0-280 GCF_000696875.1 Nestor notabilis | reverse complement strand
TCCTGGCTCATGCTGGGATGCTGCAGGGAGCAAACGGGGTTCCTACGAGAGCAGGAACGTTATGGTGGCGTTTGCACCCCCAGTGCTGCAGATGGGGACACACCGGTGACACCAGCAGCAGCGTCGCTCCCACCCGGCGACTCCACAGGTCTCATGGCATGGATTGGTGGGGTTGAATCCCACAGAGCTCAGGGGGGAGAGGGGGAGAGCTGAGGAGGGAGAGGCTGAAGCTCGCCCTGTTTCCAGGAAGCTGGGTCATCTGTTTGCTGGTCCTATCTGG
>NW_009918115.1:381-723 GCF_000696875.1 Nestor notabilis | reverse complement strand
GGCTAAAATAATAATAATAATAGTAATCGTAAAAGCTAAAATAAACCCCAGCGAGTAGAAGACCTGACGGGGTTGAACCTTGCCGCTCTGAGCTTGGCCTCGCAGCCGCTGAAATCAATCGCTCCTCTGATGAGCGGAACCACGGGGATATTCGTAGCTAAATAAATTTGCTGTAAGTCACTCCGAAAACTTTATATATTTAGAAACCTATTTTTAAGCCCATAACAACAACAACAACAAAACCAGCGCTATCTACAATTAGAAATACCGTGCCAGCCCCATCTGACTAGAAATCCTATTAAATACATATTTTTTTCTGTGTCATTTTTTTTCTAGGCCCCA
>NW_009918115.1:0-335 GCF_000696875.1 Nestor notabilis | reverse complement strand
GTGATTTTTTGTAATTGTTGTTGTAATGATTGTAAAGAAAAAAAAAAAAAACCAAACAAAAAAATCTCTGTATAGTTACAACTTGTAAGCATGTCCGTATATTAAAACTAAAAAGGAAAAAAAAATATACCCGCTTCTGTACTACCACCTGGATTAGCTGAGTTTGTGAGGTTTTTGAAAGTCCAGTGAGAATTAGGTGTTTCGATTCTTTTTTTTTTTTTGGTTGTTGTTGTTTGTTTTTGTACATACAGTAAAAATGTACATACGTGTGAACCAAATTGTACAAGAAAGTATATATTTTTGGCTAATAAATAAACTGTTGCCACTTTGACTAC
>NW_009918114.1:0-32177 GCF_000696875.1 Nestor notabilis | reverse complement strand
TGCGCTGGCCTTCCAAGACTTGGGTGGTGTGACTGTACACTTAGTGGGTCATCACTTAAGTCTTGAATAGACAAGTCCCTTAGGTTTTAGATGTAGATAGTTATTCTTGAACATCTGGTTAGGTGAGTGTTAAAAAACGAGCTGCAAGCCTGCATCAGTAGGAAGCAAATAAGCATAATGCTTCTGCATCTGTACTGTCTCTGTGAGGCTTTGCCATCAGCCGTATGGATTTACTAGGTTTCTCAGAAGTAGCTCAGTACTGAGAGAGCCAAACATCAAACCTAGCTGCCTAAAAGACACGGGGAAAGCTTGGGATTTCTTCAGGCTCAAAAAGGAGCAACAGAGGTTGCTTGGAGGGAGAAACACTTGTAATTAAAAAAGGAATTCAGAAATGAGAATCTATTCTGGAATCAGTGAGAAGAGGCCAAGAAGCAAATAGTTAGGGGAAGAATCACCAAAAGCCGCATGTTAGATCTTAAAAGAAAAGAAATGAAATTAAATAGTAAAAAAATACAAACCCAAGATAAATTATAGGAGAATGTGACAAGATGAAGGGGATCAACCATTCACAGAGGCTGTGTCTGACATAGTGTGCTGTTGAATTGTGGCCCCGAAGTTAAACTAATGTCTTGTTTATGTTTTAAAGGAGATTGTGTTGAAAATGAGCAATAGCGAGATGCTTGCAGGAGGTGATGGAACAGAAACGAAAGTTGTCATAATCTTAAATCTTAAAAATTAAAATATCCTTAAATCAGAAGAATTGGACAATGTACATCTGAGAATTCAGAATGAAATGGAAGATAGAATCACAGGTCTGGTGCAAACGGAGTTTTTAGTAAACATCCTGAAAAGTATAACAAACATGGTGTCCGTGCTTAAGAAAAAGAGACAAAGGAAAAGCTTCTGTATGCTTGAAGAATAAAAATTAGTATATAAAGGAATAATATTTTGAAAGAGAAGTTCTCTAAGTGGATTGACTAAAGCTACACTATTTAATGATCTGGAAAACACAGTTGGTTTCAATTTTTTTTCTGTTTTGTAAACCAAAATATCTTAGCTGTTTTACATATTAAAGAAGCAAGGTGTCTCTTCTGTTTTCCTTTTTTTTCTTCTTTGCATAAACCTCAGTTAAATTACAATATTAAACTGGTTGCATCAGGAGTCCATTAATGATTTAGTTACCTTCTGTGGTCAACATTAGGAAGTTATTACTCAAATTCTATTTGAACAGCTAAGAGGAATTAAAATGTATAGGAAAGATCATTACATATCATGAGCTAATTTTCTAATGAAAGCTTAGCAAGTAATAGATTGTTTAAGACTCTAAAGGTTTTAGTTTTGTGCTCAATAATGCAGTTGAGAGTGGGGCTATGTTGATTTATAATTTGTTACCATGTTTTACCCAGACAGAGATGGCTGTAGTACAGTATGTGGCCTCATTTTATGTTCTTTCCTTCACGTTGTGTTCGTCACACTTGAACCTGAAAGGAGAATAATAACTTATCTCCAAAACTGATCCTGCTCCAAGCACAGCTGTGTTTACTGCTCAAATCACCCGAGAAATGAAAAAAAGGTTTTTTTCTCCTTTTAACTTTTTTCAGGATTTTAATTTTGCAAACTGTAACTGCTTTCATTCAAAAATAAGCAATTATTTTACAGTTATCTTTGTTTCTGTTGTTCTTTTTTGTTTGTTTTTTTATTTGAATTTTTATCACTAATAGTTTAATACTAATTTTTTTTGTATAAAGCTTTGTTGGGCAGACCCAGATGCAGGAACAGAAAACTTGTGTTTAAGGTTCACCTTAGTCTCAAGAGTACCCAAGTTTTTGGAGAGTCTGATAAACCTGAATCAACTGTGGCCAAAATTACAAAATTTGTGAATTCAAAAACCTACAGAAAAAAGCCATGTGGTTATGATTAAGTCTTCAACTTACAAAGGGTCTGTGTCAGTATCTGGGACATGTTATCTTATTATTCTTATTTCTTCCATTCCACATTTAATGATGTAAATCTCTAAGAGTTTTTGTTTATGTTCGCATAATTTGCACAAGAAGGACCTTTCTCCAGGACCACTGGGAGATCAAGACCATGTCATGTAGTTCTAGCAATGGGATTTCCTTATTCTTTCACTAAGGTTTTAATTTTCACAAATTAATAGAATTTCATGATGTTTTAAGTGTTTTTAATTCACTGTCATTTAATATCCAGCCCTCAGTTGAATACTCTTTCTATTAAAAATGTAAAGTATAATTTCAGGTTTTACCAGTCAAACCTATGGATAGAGTGTAATTTTAAAGCTTTTTTTCTCCCTCAATCAGCTCATGAAGGTAATATTTCTCACAAAAGAACTAATTTCTTAAAACCCCACTCACATTCAGTTAGCTCGTCACAAAAATATTATCTTCTTCGTGTGGCCACTCTGAATATTGTTTGTTCTAATTATAGACTTATGCTTCCAGAACATGCTGGCTATGTCCAGTATACACTTAAATACTGGTCTGAGGTCTCTATAAAGGCATGAATTTAAGATGGCACAACCACGGACTTGGTGGAACACTGAACCAGGATAATCACCTGAGTTTTGCAAGGCATGATGCTTAGTTTTCAATAAATGAGATGACTAAATTAGACAGATACCATGGACATGTAACTCCACTGTTTCTTGGTTTTGTGGTAAATGACAAACACATTCTGGGCTCCACTGCATGTGGCAGACGTTTCCATGCCAACAGTCAGTGTCACTAGTATTACTATGTAACAGTAATCAAATTAGCACCATATCATCTTTTGCTTGTATATAGCCTTTTCCCTGTCTTGTTCATGTTACAATCAACTTTTGCTTCATTGATCATTGTGTTACAGGACTCCCATATTAATGGAAGATGACTGTGTGTAAATACAAATGGGTAATTAAGATGCCAGCTCAGGAAGCTCAGCAGCATTGTATGCATCTAGTGTTTTACAGGAAAACCCATTGCACATTGCAAATGTGCTTTTTGAATTCCTTTTTCATCCGTAGTTGTTTACATGTTCCAGAGCTCCTGTGGAGTCAAGTATAAGGGGAAATGCATCACTGGAAAGGTAGAATCATAAAATCGTAGAATACTTTGGGTTGGAAAGGACCTTAAGATCATCTAGTTCCAACCCCCCTGCCATGAGCAGGGACACCTCACACTAAACCGTGTAACCCAAGGCTCTGTCCAACCTGGCCCTGAACACCGCCAGGGATGGAGCATTCACAACTTCCTTGCATAATCCATTCCAGTGCCTCACCACCCTCACTGTAAAGAACTTCCTCCTTCTATCTAACTTAAACTTCCCTTGTTCAAGTTTGAACCCAAAATGGGAAAAGTTTTCAATTAGCAATAATCACACCTCATATTAACCTCATTGGCTACAATACTGCCACTGCGCAAAGCTGATATGTGACAAAGATGTGAAAGAACACTCTCTTAAGAAGTAGCAAAATATCCGCTGACTCAGAGGATACCTTTTCCTTCATTGTAATTTTTTGACATATGTGGACAACATTTGGCAGCCGAAGACTTATCAGTTCAAAAACCCCACCCTGTGACACTCTATTCCCTGATCCTCAGAAAGCAGGAAGTAACAGCACCGCTAATGCCACATTTCTAAGTGACTGTACTTTGATGAATAGATTTGAGATTTGACTTTCTGGATAATATCAGTTAGCTCTTCTGAAATATTCAGAAAGATTCCAACTACTTTTCTGTCTGAAAAATAAGAATAATGGAAAAGTGCAGAAAAAACGTGAAACAGAGATTTTCCTTCTCTTAGGAATATAGTAGGCATACACAGTGCAAAAGAAATTCCAACTACTCCATTAACGATAACAGTAGAAAGGCTTGAATAATTAAATGATTATTGTATACAGGGATTTCAACAGGATTTGTGATTCACAGAAGTTTTTCAATTATTTAGATTCCTAAAGTGGAAAAAGAAAAAACTGAAAAGGATATTGAAAATCCCATTAACTGCTCCTGCTAGTTGTGCACCTACACAGGCACACGGCTGGTTCCCTTTGCAACTGCAGATGTTTTAAGACAAAAAGTGTCTTTAGGGAATGGTAGCCAGAAAACCACGATTGGTTTGGGAAGAAGCAATATCTATTCACATAGAAGAGGCCAGAGAATTAGCAAAAAACTTAGAAATCATTTTAAAAGCTATCTAACCCCATAACAAATGTTCCCTTGAATATTAACAGTTCATCTGGGACCACGTCCTGCCAATATGTTCATTTAACAGTTTGCTGCCTGTAACAATGAGCAGGTATCAGTGGTATATTTCTACTTGAGCTGGATTTTTTTACATTCACTGAGGTTTCAACTAACTTCTTTTAAACTGTTCATCTCCTTTCACAATATTGATACTTATAAAATTGCACATCAAAATGTGAAAATAATTCTAGTTATATTACTTTGATACATTGGATTTTACACAAACAACTTTTACCAAAAACCATTGCTTTTGAAATCTATTTGGAAGCAAAGTCATATTTTCTGATTGGCTATAGTTATGTCTGAACTATGTAATTTCAAGCACTGTAAATATTATGAACTTGGCAGAAAGCTCATCAAAGTAAATGAAAGGAATTCCACTGACTTTCATCATACCCAGTGTCTCGTAGTAAACAGCTTCGCAGTTAAGCTCAAATATGTTACAACAATCAGTTAATTATACCTTGGTCATGTTTGCTGTTTTCATGTCTGGCTGATCTATGAAACCTATTGTGATTAGCCAGGGTTTTTTTTTCACTATCCCAGGTTTAGATTGAAATCTATGATGTCCTTTCAAAGTATTTTAATATATGTAGGTTTTTCTAGCCAATACATTTTTGCTCATCAGCTGCTGCAGTAGCAGGGAACATTTCCTCTGCATACAGTGGACATCAGATGAGATCTCACACATTTTGGTATGCTGTTAACTGTATATAATTTCATGGATATAATACCTGTGTCTGTGTGGAATTATAGGAAAAAAAAAAGCATTTAAAAAGTTGAAATTATAAGCCACTGAATCAAAAAAGAATTAAAAGAGAATAGCAGAGGACTCTTAGAGATCACTGAAATCTATAATCTTACAGAAAAGAATTTGACGGTGCATCATTAACTAATATGAAATGGGATTGTAGTACCATTAAAGTTTTAAGGGAGAGCCCCTTTTAACAGACTGGCTTTATAGAAATCATTCTTGCAAGTGCATTTGTCCTCAGAGACTCTAAAAAGCCAGATAAACAGAGAGGTAAACAGCAGAGTCAGGGCAGCCATTCACTACATTATAGCTCTGAAATACAGTGACCTAAGGCAGCAAGAGGAAATTTCAATGGATATGCTATATTGGCACAAAAAATGAAGGGCCTGATTATTTCCTCAGAAGAATCAGGCCCTTCCATTGTCTTCAGTGGAAGAACTGCTGATAGGGGGTAATTACAGAAGAAGGAAAATCAGATTCCAGGCTTGTCAACCTGACAGCCTTCATTGTCACTTAATTTTAAAAAAACCAAAAAGCTCCTTTAAGAAGAATAAAATGAGCCACTAAAAGCACCTAAAGTCTCTTACTGAAGTTTCATCTGAAGCCTTCATATAGAACAAAAACAACTGTGTATTTTGTAGCTTTACAAAAATGGGATCTTGGATGATTAAGTTTTATGATGACTTGAGTTTGCTTCTTTTAGTTATAACACTAATTACAATTTGGAGAGGGACATTGATTAGATAATGCCACTCAAGCGCTAGTTCTTAATGATGCAAAACCAGAGCCTCAGAACTAAATTGTGTTTTCAAAAATCATTCTGCTCATAGGGCCTGTATATATCCATGTCTTTTGCAGCTTGAGGCCAGCAATAATGTTGCTTCATTATTGTAATATGAAGGAAAGAAGAGAGAGAAAACCAGGGAAGTATTCGTGCTGTATTTAGAGGAAGAGACTGTAGAGGCACTTCAGTACAGATAAGAACCAGAGGAAAGTATTAAAGCGAAAAACATGCTATTTTGATTACATGATTAGGGACATTATTTATTGTCATTTCTACAACTTAACCTGTTCAGCAGCCATAGATAATTTGTTTTTCCCCATCCTACAACTTTGGAAGTATTCATAATAATTCTTTATTTGACTGCATGTTAAAAAATAAGAATTCATATAACATAGCTTAGCACATTACATGTGCTCAAAGGGCCCAGGGTAAAAAAACCCTTTGGCTTTGATTGGGCCCAGGAGATGCTATTACAGTGCTGTTTCATTATTGGAAGTTGGATAGATTGACTGTTCTCCATTTTTTTCATTCGGCGTGGGTTTATTTCATTCTGGATGCTTTTAACTCAGTGTATTTTGTAAAAACATAATTCTCAGTCATTGGAGTGCATTTGTGCATGCTAAGAAAGAGCTACCAATGCTTTGGTTTGAAAACTACAGCTGCAAGGAAAGTCTGACTTGTTGGGGAAAAGAGGAGTGGAGATCTACCACAGAGCTCAGGATACCTTTTAAAAATTAGAAGAGTAGAACTCACACAGAATAAATATGTTCTTTCCTCTTCTCCTATTCAGAATCATTTCTTTTTTCTTCAGAGTGAGAAGTTCCTATAGTCCACATCATCTTGCTTTGAAATGCAAAATAAAGGAGTCTTCATCTAAGGAAATGTCACAGCAAAAGTGTGCTCTATTTTTCTGTAGTGCTTTTTTTTTTTTCAGTGACTGATATATTTTCGTCACCTTCACTTCTTGTTCATCTAGAAAAGATTGATTCACAAAATAAAAAATAAAATTACAGAACTGCATTTACAGCTTGTCAAAAGACATTGCCAAATTTATTATAAAATGTCTTATTATAAACATCTTTGTTTCCTTTATGAAGAATTAAAGAATCCAGAAAGTAAAGGTGAGTGTATTTCCAAATCATAATTAATTTCTTAATTGTAAGAGGGATGATTTTTAGATCATGCCTGCCTAGGTCATATTACTTATTAAATAAATAATAATTGATTGATAAAAAGAAAACTTTCAACAAAGGAAATGAAAAATCCCACATGAATAAATCTATCGCCTCAAACTGAAGCTTAGTAGAAAACAATTTACGAAAAATCCATTTCCTAAAAAATTATTACTTTGGTTGCTCAGCCAGTCTGTTAAAAAGAAATAAATGCCAATTTTGTTGACATGAAAGGGATCATTCTTGGTTTGATAAATAGTTTGACTGATTCTGCAAATATGAAAGAACATCTGAAAAATGTTTTATATATAAAGACGACAGTTTTAGTTAATGCAGCTTGGAAAGTTGCCTGAAGAGGAAAATATACAAGATAATGTTAAGTGCATATATAATGTAAAATATAGAGAAATACAATTTTAAATGAATTCGTTCTTCATTTATTTTAAGCAGTGGTAGAAAAATAAGAAAAAAAGATGGATGCTGTATGTATCTCTTCATGGCATAATATAGAGATCCCAGGCCTGTCATAAAATAAACAAAATTGTGCAGATGAGAAATACAGAGATAATTTGTAGGCCAAAACCAGTTTAGTCTCTCCTGTGAGACTAAGCAGTTCAAAGCACTGATTAGTCTTGCTTAATTAGACTTTGTTGAGAACCGCATCAATACAGCCATACTGTATCGAATTCTGGAACTAACTCCTAGGATCTATGATGGGCTTTTTCATTGCAAAGTACATGTCTTAGTTTTAAGCAGTGTCAGCTGCTCCTCCCTGTGACACAACCCAGATGATGTGGCTTTGGGAGGCAGATCACGTTCCTCCAGCCTTCGGTCCCTGACAGTGCCCACCAGCACAGCCAAGGGAGGTCAGGAAAACATAGACAATGACCTTTTCTTTAGGACACACTCTTAAGTCTCAAGCAGCTTCTGGCCTAAAAGCTTCTGGAGCCAGAGGTGAAATTTTTATGTTTACTAGTCCTCAGTGAATTTTTCTCCTAGGAACTTATTCTGTCTCTTTATAGGCTAATGTTAACTTTTTAACATTTGATGTTCAGTTGTGCCACGTAGTATCTTGGTTTATTTTGTAGTGTAACATTAGGAAGAAAAGGTAGCTAGGCATATCTAGAAGAAATGTTATATAAAGAAAAAAATAAAACAAACCGAAACAGACAGACACATCCCACCCCAACAAAACAAACAAACCCCCAATTTCTGGTGGACTGTGTCAGGAAAATCTAGAAAAAAATTCTTCTAATAATAAATATAATATATTTCATGACAGAATACATTGCCCCAGTGTTCTGTTTCATGGTCAAGAAACACAGAAATAAAAAAAGTATTCCTTGATGTTACAGAGATGTGGTGAATTGTGCCAGCTGAAATAGTAACCACTGGGTTGTATGTCACCAGGGTCCTTTTTTATGTTCTGAATATTCCAATCTTTCCAATTCCTCTTCATTTTCCAGCTTTATTTTTTTTGTTTGTTTGTTTCTTCATCAATGCTTTTGTGTGAACTGTCTGCTTCCAAGCACACTTTCCCATGTGTCACAATTTAAGCCCAACCAGTAACTCAGAACCACGCAGCCGCTCTCTCACTCCCCCCCTTCTTCCTCCCCCTGACTCCTGAAGGGATGGGGAGGAGAATCAAAAGAATGTAACCCCCACAGGTTGAGATAAGAGCAGTCCAGTAACTAAGGTATAATACAAACCACTACTGCTGCCAATAATAATGATAAGAGGAATAACAAGGAGAGAGGACACAACCACTCACCACCCGCCGACTGATACCCAGCCCGACCCGAGCAGTGATCTGGGCCTTCCGGGTAACTCCCCCCAGTTTCTATACTGGGCATGACGTGCTGTGGTATGGAATAGCCCTTTGGCCAGTTTGGGTCAGGTGTCCTGCCTCTGCTTCCTCCCGGCTTCCCCTCCTCCCTGGCAGAGCATGAGACTGAGAAAGTCCTTGGTCAGAGTAAACATCACTTAGCAACAAGTAAAAACATCGGTGTTATCAGCGTTGTTCCCAGACTGAAAGTCAAAAACCACAGCACTGCACCAGCTACTAAAAAGGAGAAAAAATGACTGCTGTAGCTGAACTCAGGACACCATGGTTTCCCAACTCCATCATATGTTCTTTCATTATTCTTTATTTTTACTAGTAATTCTTAATCTCTTTTCATTCTCCTTATTGCTGCTTTGCCATCCGTCTTTTCTTGCCCTTTTTTATGTATTGTTTCCTCTACCATCTTCTTTTCTTCTTTTTTTATTCTTATGTCCATACTCCTTCTTAGCTAAGGAAAGCCCCATTAAACTGGATGTGAAACTGGATGTTAAACTGGATGTGAAACTGCATGTGCTTTGCTCCTCTGAGAACTGCAGCTCTCCAGAGAGTGGGAGACTTTTTCCTGTAGTTTCCCTTCAGAAGTTTGTGGTACATATCACAACAGACACCAAATCACTTCCACTATCTCCTGAAAAGGGACTAGCCAGGGAATGGATCTCACTACTGACACCATACAAGAAAACAGAATGACATATATTGTGAGAGAGAATGATCCTCAGTGTAAGATGATCTCACTTTCATTCAGAATAATGGAATATTGGTCCATGTACTTGAAAATGCATTTTAACTCGAATCTATAAACACATGTTTCTGTATAACAATGTGAGGCATTCATTTTAACCCTCTGAGGAGATCAAAATGTTATTGGTTACTTGTATTATTGGCTTTTTAATGCAGTACGTGTTACAAAAGGTTCCCTTTTCATTTCATATTGTCCTTCATATTATGTCATACTTCATCACAGAATGTGCTGTCAACAGACATAGTAACAAAAGACAAACTGATGTGGTGTGACAAGATGGGCAAAGGTCGCTTTGATACTACATGATGTAGTTTTCCAGAACATGTCAGCAATGCCATAGTCTCAATATTTTTATTAAACTTTTTATTAAAAGCTTTCTGCTTTTATATATTTTTTACGTAGTTGAGCCATCATTTCGCTCTGTTCTCCTGAGATTTCTAAAGTATTTAGGCTTCCGATTTATAAAAATCAAGGTGCAGAAGCCCCTCTTACTCATTTAAGATACCTCATGAGAGTCTTTAAATACTGGAAAGAGAAGAGGTTTCAAAAACGACCTTCTTTCAACATTATCTTGCATGACTTCTTGCAAATATATGGAGAATTTTCATTCCTCATATCTGTTGATTTCCAGCTTTCTATCCCGTCATCTGCCCAAGAAGTAAAACTGCATTAATCTTTGCATCTGGCTATAGGCACTTGGATAATGGCACTATCTTTTCAAAAATGGGACTAACTAATTCCCTTCATCTTCTTATTACCTCACAGTTCATCATTAAATCTATCATGTTCTGTACCTATAGTGTTTCCATAGAATGGGCAGGAGTTACCTGATTGTGACAGCTGAGCATATATGAATTTAGTGAGTTAAAAATTCTAAAATAGATTTCTTTAAAGGGGGAATAGCTATTAGGCAGTGGTTCAATTATGCATCTAAATTCAATGGAAGTGTGGATTATTGCTCTTCTGTTCCATGGAAATAGGTATGAGCTGAGTAGACACTATCAAAAGTTTCTTTCTGCTCATTTGTAGTTACTGCTGTCTAGTCATGCTGCTAGAGAGGTACTTGAGAGAAAACAAAGTAAATAAAATCAAGAACCACCACCCAAGAATAATGCCAAGGAGAAACATCCGTTTTCAGCTGTGTGATCACTACATGAATGGGTTAATTCTGGGCTAGTTTTTCTTCTTCTAGTTACAATCTATGTCAAGTGAATAGATGAATTTGTCCCATTTTCACTTCTCATTACAAGGTTTGTCATGAAAAGTGAGTTATCACAGGATTTTGTTGCCTGATGTATTTGGTGAATTATGATCGTGTGCAGAGGACATTTACCCTCTTTTAGTATTGTATGGCTTGATTGACTGACTGTTCCTGGGCATGGAAGGTGGTAAATGGTAATTCAGTGCCTTATTTCTTTGCATACAAAGTCAAAGATGACTTTTCAATAGAGCAAGGAAAAAAAACTGAATCACATGTAAGTGTACATCAGGATCAGGCAATGTTATCCCTGTGCAGTAATCTTGTAAAATTAAAGGAAAGAAAAACTAAGGGTGCAAGCCACAGTAGCAGAAGGGCTTAGCATAGTTAAAACTTTTGGCCTGTAAAATCATTTGCTTTTACGTTGTTTGAGTTCTGAGATCCAGGATGTTGTTTCTCTGCAATGTATTTTGTCCTTTGCCTCTGTGTTGAAAATATTAACAAGTATTATTCCTGGTGAGAAACACTGTCATTTGGTGGTTTTCTAATAAGATCATATGTCAAGACTAGTGTTGTGTTTTATTTTTCTGATATTGCCAAGATACATCGCAGAATCTTACCTAATTACAATAACTAGGAAAGAAGGTCAAGAGAAAGCAGATAGAACAGGCTGTATGTTAAGTTTTTCCCCTATCATTCGCCTGCAGCTAGGCTTACTATATTTAATATGTGAGGAGTGGTGAAAGAAGGATTGATTTTACTTCACGGATATTCAAGGAACACACATTCCTTTATGTCATATATTACAGATACAGTCATATTACAGGAAATTCCTTCCTATGATACTACCACTAATGATAATAATGACCATGACATTAAGGCTCTCCACTTAATGTACACGTAAGTCATAGATATCTATAACATAGTGCTAATAACCAAGTTATAGGACAGACAGGAGGTAAACTGTCCTAATATGAATGAAGATACTGTAAAGTTGCAGAGTCTTAGAAGTGTAATAAAATGCACTACACCAATCAGTGCTAACAGAAGATTGAAGCCATGCTGGCTCCTCCATAAACCCACATGGAATCAAGGAATTGTTTGGGTTGGAAAGGACCTTAAAAATCATCTAGTTCCAAGTCCCCTGCCATGGGCAGGGACACCTCCTACCAGACCAGGTTGCTCCAAGCCCTGTGCAACCTGGCCTTCAAAACTGCCAGGGATGGACCATTCACAACTTCCTAGGGCAACCTGTTCCAGGAACAGCTGGGTCTTTGTTATTTATGTAGAATCTAACAATACTTGAAGGATAACAGGTAACATCATCTTAACATGGCTTTGCAAGTCCATGTGAAAGACATGCATAACCTCTCTGTCTGTCTGAGGAAGGGCAAGGGGTTTCAGCTGCTACTCCAACACAACACACAGATGTGAAATTCAGGGTGAAGTAAATATATAGTGGAATATATGTATATATACATACATATATACACATATAATTTTAATTAATAAATTTACTGGAGGCCATGCTCCAGTCTAATACCAAGTAATGAACATGAGATTTCAGTGCTGGAAGCATGGACTTCCAGAGTGAAGGATAAAGAACACAACTATATCAGGAAAGAAGAGGCCTAACGGTCCGACCTCTGGCTTTGAGGCCAGCTGGCATGGTTCATACAAATTTAATCCTTTTACACAAGAAGGGCTTTATCTGAAGAATTGATAGGTCCTGACTGAGCTAATGCACTAGAGAATCTTGCAGGCACTGTAAGGACTGTTTACCTTTGGGAGGACTAGCAAAGAAAGTGGAATATTTCCTTAAAGAGTTGCAGATAAGCTATCTGAAGCTGCTTATGGAAACAGTTCTATAGGCTTTGTGGGACTAAGTTCTGCTTCACTGAGTAAAAGTTGAAGGACTGAGGTCTATAAACTGTGGTCAATCAGTTACATGAATATGGTTGTTCCAAAGAGAAGCACCAGCAATTAGTCATGCAGCCCTACCCAAGAAAGCACACCATAATCTCTTTAATCATGAGTGCAGGCAGAAAGTTTTATGCATTTTAATCAAAGGCCACAATCATCTGAATTTAATGTTACAAAGACGCTATCAGTCACCAACAATACTGCCTGCCAGTGTGCGCAGTGTAGAGGTACAAATAAATTATGCGTAAAGGCTATTAACATATTTATCATTAAATGAGGTCTAATATCAGATTTATGTCTAACCAAAACATTATTCCTTACAATACAATCCATTAGCTGTGCATAAACATGTCCAAGCAATTTAGATAATGTGGGTAATGGTGGAACAGACGATAGTGCTACCCCAGGGTAAAATGATTCAGACTGGTGTCACTCCAAGCTTCACGTCCAGATGTAAACTGACTATTCATAATAGCAAATTAATCATAGGAAAGCAAAAGGATGGGGCAAACAGCAATCAAAGGTGTTGCCATACTCTGAAATCCAGATTCATCCATTCTGACCAATCTTAAACAACTCTACTGCTGAGTGAAAAATGTGTCCAAAAGGATGGAGGAAGAAGGTAACTTTTTTTGCCTCGTTTGATATTGGGACATTGTAAATCTTAGTTCATAACACTTATTCAGCAACTAATCTTTATTCAAGTTTTTGAAACCACAACGGAGGATCAGCACTCACCAGCTTGAGCAAGGAGTATGTGATTGATATCACTAAAGAATCAGGGTAATATACTCTTGGCATCTAGAAGGATGAACTCTAAAGCAGTATTAGCAATAGAAGCATAAATTGGTTTATTCTGCTTTTTGTGGTTAATATTAGAATAGATAAAATTCTAATAATTTTTGAGGGAATCAAGAAGTTGTATATTCTTTTGATTTAGAGCAGTACACCTACTTTGAAATCATCTAAACATCTTTCAAGACAGTGTACATGAACCGGTTTTAGGAAAATCTATCAGATGTATTGCCATATTTCTACAACAGTAAGTCTGTTGTCTTTATCTTTGTGGGGAAGAGATTCCTAATCCAATTTTATATTACCAAAATCATAACCCTTTTGCATGATTTCTTTTGGATTCTATTTTTTATTCTGACTATCCACACACTTAGGAGTGGATCCTAGCCAGGATCACAAGGAATAGTTAAATATCGCCTGTTTAAAAATTCATGTGCTGCCTGTAGAAACCATGTCCCAGGGATAATTTTCACCAGCGTTCTTTGACTGCAGGAGGAGGAGAGTATACGTGTGAAGCTGTGGTAAATGTGTTTTATATTATACAGCTGACTGACTGCTGTCTCAGTGAATGTAAATTAAACTGCAAAAATTAGAAATCAGGGGCATTTTCTGAAATACAAAATACAGCTCTGAAGGTCTGCTCATGACTGATTTTCTAGCAGTGATCAGGGAATAAAGCTGAACTATTTTTTGCAGATGGGTCTTCATCAAGGACCAGATTCAAGATTGCTTGGATTCAATAAAAAAGTTCCTTCCTCTCCTTCATCAGATATTTCATTGTACTCTTTTTTAGGCCCCTAGAACTGTATATCCATCATCAACAGGAGGTACAGCATCTCAGCAAAAGCTCTCAAACTTAGAGCCTTGCTTTCCTCTTTTCAGTTGTCCTGGCAAAGTAACAAAATAGTGATTTGATTGTGATCCCAAATAGCTCAGTGGAGCATGTTTATTTTCTCAAGCACCGTGCAAGGTTTGTAGAGGTTCTTCAGGAACGGTGGCAAACCACATACTAACAAAATGGAATTATACTGAAGTTGATCATTAAGCAGACACATTGTATTCAGGTCATTGAAGTCAGTTGTCTACACAGGATTTAAAAAAGAATAGTGATGTAGTATAGTGTGGAAACTACTCAAATCCCAAACTTCAGTGAATCATGGCTTGCATATTGGTTTTTCAAAGTCAAAAAGCAATGTATTTTCTTCCACTTCTTGGACAATTGTATGCTAGACCATAATGTTTATTGATCACCATTCTTTTATCACTTTCCATTGACCATTTGTGTCCATAGTTATGCATAAGGACTATTGATTGGGTAGTAATTACCCTCTAATGTAGGTCACCTAAGGTCACTGGTACAAACTTGCCCTTCTTGATTTTTGTTAATTTAGTTTATTGGGATTTTGTTTTTCTCATTTTCAGTTTTGGAATTGATTTCCTTTTTTTTGTGCCTTTTTACAGGCCATGCAATATTTAGGTTGTTTACGAGCTGCAAAGCACCTTTAACTTTATCACTTGTCTGAGGAGTATTTATTTCTGCTACTACTATATGCTAGTCTTTAAGAATATGATATACATTTGCTGGGTAAAATCTAAAGTAGGAATAATTAGTGTAAAAATGCAACAGACTCAGAAAGAATGTCCTTACTTTTTTTTTCTCCTTTGGGTAGACTGTTACTTGGATTGCATCTCCTCCTCAGAATGCATAATGAATTTACTTTTTTGTAGAATTTACTGGCATGTGAGTATGGTAGAAATATGTTTGAAAACATGGGACAGAACTTTAATTCTGGGTTTATAGTCACAATAGCTGAGCCAGCACACGGAGTGGGAGTATTAATTTACTACTGAAGCATGGGTCCACAAGGAATTATTGCACTCTGCAAGCAAATAATTAGAGATGAATCTGAGAGATGGGACTATTGTTTGATACACTTGTCTGCTATGTCTGAAATTGAATCTTGAGTTGTTCCATGGAGAGGTCATATCTCCCATTCCACTTTTACAAAACCTAGCACACCAGGGGGCTGATCCTGGTCTTGATCCTCACTGAGTTTGTCTTTGAGATGGCACAGCCACAGAAGTTATGATAAGCAGTAACAGAGTTTATTCGGTCATCAAATTGCAACAAATGTGGGTAACACCCAGGCAGACAGTTTTGGAGGCAGTAAAGCTGATCAGCTAGTATTTTGCTTTTTTATAGACTTCTGTAGTTTAAGTCTATTTTCATGCCTGCACATGCAAAAGACATTAGCATTTCATGGCACATGCACATTTGAAGATTCACCCAAGCCTGCTTGAATCACTGCAAACTGCTTTTCTTTCTTTCTTATTTTTTTTTCTTCTCTGGATTGCTTCTATGTAGCTCTATCCTCTGAATCTGTTCACATAAGTTTCGAAGCAAATGGAATTTTAATTGTCTCCTTCTCCCAGCAGTTCATAGCAATAATATTGGTGGCTTAATGAGTGACTAAGCAGTTAGGACAAGTTTAAGGGAACATAGAATCCATCTCTGTAAATTAGGAGATGCACTTCTATAATTAGCCATTGCAAAAGATATCTGCCTGCCACATAGAGGAAAACGAAGCATATAATTTTGTTAGTAAGTATGCTTTGGCCTAAAATGTTGTCAGTGATGCAAACACAAAAACTTTGCAGAAAATGTGTTGAAACATGTTAGACACTTGATTCTTTGCTAAGTAAGTGTAAAATGAGTTTCAGAAAGTGTTTTGTTCATTTCAGGCTTTACAGACTTCACAACTACTGGCCATACTGCTTTGTCTCTGGAAGTCTGAAATTCCCCATGGCTATTGATCACACTGACCTTTACATTGGCTTCTTGTCCATACTTGACATGGATCAGGCAAACAAAAGCTGCTTTCCTCTTGTCCATCAAACTGAGTTCTTTCTAATTTGTCCTTTAAGGCCATGTCATGCTTTCTGTGAATCTTTTGGACATGACAAATCACAGGAAAGGCCATTTCTTCAGGAAGACCAGAATGCCATATTCTCTTACAAAAGCTATGAAAATGACTTCAAGTATTTATTGCTGCTACTATGTACAAAACAAAGCAAAACAAATCATGATTCATTAGAGGTTCATATAGCTGAGTTATTCTAGCCCTAAGATGAAACTGTGCTATTTGATCTGCCTATGATTTGTCTGTCTAAAAATAGTTGTGCCATGAAACAGCTATGCATAAGGAGACACTTTCCTGATCCCCTGGGAGGAAGCTACAGTGCCAGAGACAGGCAGATGATTTTAGCTGGTAAAGAACAACCAAGCTCCTCTTCAAAGATCACATTAACTTGATATTTTGCCCACAGCTACATGTTTTCCAGACCAGAATTGATGTGAGCCTTCGTATTTCAAAGAAAAAATAGAATTAGTGTATGACTCCTTTCATTAATGATCTGAATATGCCTTGTCCGCTGTCACGTAGCATTGTCCTATGAAGACAAACTAAACATGCTTATGGGGTATTTTGCAGAAAATAAAATTATTTCTGTTAATAATTTTATGTTAAATACGTGGGTCAGAGGTAACAAGCAGTTCAGTGTTTTTCCATTTTGCCCAATAGTCAGATGCTGCTACTTAAGTTTTAGTTTCAGGTCTTGATGAGCTCTAATGAAAGTGATAATATTAGTCATCAAAAGAAAAGAATAAACCAGAAATTTCAGAAATGTAGATAAAAAAGGTTAAAAATTGGGCAGAGATAATCGAGTGCATGCTAACAGAGCTACTCAGGAAAAGAAAATGTCTTCTATAAAATAAAAGAGATTCTATTACACTGAAAATGTCTCCCAGTTACTGTGCTTATATATGATGTCCTGGCTGTAAGAATTTTTGAAAAGTGATGAGAATCAGCCAACGTGGCTGAGGTCAGCAGTTAGTAACTTCTCTTAGGATTAAGACTGAGCTACAAAGTGGAATGTGTCTCAGCTCTTTAAGTGGTTTTCAAAAAAAAAACCAAAACATCTTACAATAGTGGCCAACTCTTTAGGCATTTGCAAAATGCGGTTTTTGGTTAGTTAAATTAGTTCACACTTCTGTCAAGAAAGCAATTTTGAAATGTTTGAGGTGAAATTCATCCTACTACATTTAAGACTGTTAAAAATAAGTTTCTAAAGAAATTCGTTGTTTGCAGACCCTTTCTGTAATCAATAGAGATAAACATAGAGAATAGAATGTGTAGAAAATCCAAGGCAGGTGGTAGCCCAGGAGTATCTACTTCTCTTCTTGAGTATGAAAAGAAGCTAAAGAACAAGCTGAGAATTGATTCCTAAGTTCTAGATGACTAGACTTAAGAGACATTATTCAATCTGTTAGGTTTTTTTTAAATAGCTATCCCTTTTTACCCCCTTTTTTTCCCAGCTAAACTGATTTCATGTTACCTCCTATTGCAGGTGTGAAATAGAGTCCTGTTCCTTTTAGGATTTTCTATCATGCTACAATAATCACCCTTTCAAAAATCTAGATTTTGATTAGTAAATACATCTGTTCAACCTAACTGTGGGTTTCATACAGTTAAGTAGTAAAGAGTGTGATAACTCCTATTTAGCCAAAACTGCCATTGATTTTAAGCACTCTCAAAAATGAAGTATCATACCCTATATTAGGGCCAGTAAGTTCTGCTCAGCTGAAAGGCATATTGCATTTTGTCTGATCTCTCCCTATAATTCTTCTTCTAGTTGTGTTTACTGATGGAATAAGGACAGCTAGAGGACTCTTACCTGATCAGCTCATTCAGCAATATTAAGTGAACTTTGTTTTATGTTCAGACAGTTTAGCAATGATGCCTTTTATATGACTAATTTATGTCAAACATGTCAAGAATGTTTTTTCAGATGTACTGCATCCAGTATGGCATTAGCTAGCTGCTGTTCAATACACAGCTGCATACCTAAGTGAGCAAAGTATTAAATATATCTATCAATCATGTCTGAGGCATTCTTTCTATGAAAATCCACTAGAAGGAAAGACAGGACTCTGTGTAAAAAGTGGATTGTCTTGAGAACTTGCTGTAATTTTCTGTCTTTCAGCATCCCTTATTGCAGTTTTATTTTATGGTGCAAAACCATATAACTTAAATTTTTTGTTCCATTCCATTAGAGAGAACACAAAACCCAATGAAAATTTGTAATATATCATAAAAAATGTGTGGAATTTATAGGATAATTCATGTGGCATTTGCAATGTTGTGATCCTTGTCATGAAGTTCAGTGTTGTATCTCAATAAGGTGCTATGACTCAAGTGTGAATTTTTTCACTCAGGCTGTTGCTGGGTTTATAGCCATTTGTGATATTTTCAAGAACACTGAAGGGGCCTAAATGCTTCAGCACCGTTTGTAAAAACTTACCATACAGCAAGATTCAGGCTCCCAGCTGAGAGTTTTTTGCAAAGGATAGAAGTTACTTAAAAGTATTTCAAAAATGCATATTTTCAAAAATATCAGATCACGTTAGGTGTTCAGTTCACACCAAGGTGCCTATCTAGTGCCTATCTATCCCTCATCGACAATGGAAGGATCATTTCCATAATACAGGGATTGAAGAAGTTTATTCCTTAGCTATTCTGATACTTTCATAAAACACTGGATGACTTTTTATTGCCAGTGTAGTCCTAGGTACCAAACCATGTAATAAACCCATGTAATTGAAAACAGCTTGAGGAATACTAGGTCAGTTTGTAGTGCAATTCCTCTGAGACTTCCCTGATGTTTGAAGCACTGCATCATTCTCCAAAATCATCTGCTCTTCTACCTACTTCTCTGTTGAATAGATTGAGTACCTTCAACACTGGCTTCAGGTTATATCTTTGCTACTCTTCTCTTAGGTCATTCTATTCAATAAAAATAACATTAAAATAAGCTACCTCTCTTCAAAATTGAATAAATTATTTCTCAGCAATGTGGCTTTAGCTGTTACAGTATTGAATAGAATACATAAATGTAGGTTATGTATTAAGTACTATCATGACTCCTCAAGGTAGGAAAGGTTTCAGAATCAAAAGGATTAAAATAAGACAGACACCTTCAAGTGTTCATGAGCCTTGATAAGTGCTATTGATCCTAATTACCTACCTTAGATTCAGACACTAAATTAGAAACCTGATATACTGAAACTGGCAATTTTTCATCTTAGTCTATAAGGGAGAAAAAAAAATCATTTTTGGGAGAATTCCAACTCCCTTTGAAGCAGTTTCCATACCAAATTAAGCATTTTCATTAGTTTGCATAGAAGAAGGTGTCTGTACCAGATCCACAAAAATAAGAGTAATTCAGTAATTTCCATGTACCTTTCTTTCTCCTTGGTCAATTTTTCTAAATCAAAGGTTAGTCTTGTTTGCTTTCCTTTAGGAAATGCCATCAAGGTAGTTAAACTGTTAAGAAAGCATTGCTTTCTTAAACTCTGGAAATGGCTTGATAGTAAGAGAAAGCTCAGTTCTTCATTTGGCTTCAAAGACTGTATTTGTTCTGTATAATTTTTACAAAGTTCCACAAGATTGTTACTTAGGCAAATAGGTATATAAAACTAGTAGCTATAAACTTAATATTTGACAAAAGTACAGGAAAGCTTGAAAAACATTCAGAATATTTTACTGGTCCTATAGTTTTAGCTCTAGGGATGCTAACCTGGCTGTTTTCAGTAATAACAGTTGAAGAAAACAGAAATTAAGAAATTTAATATGAACCCTTAAACCCAAAGCTTAATTAGAAACACTGTTGTCTTCTATCTTTTCCTTATTCTTGTAAAATATATCAGGAGAAAATTAAAAAAGCTGGAAATAGATCCTGGGTGAAAAATTTTAGCAAAAAATAGAAGACGAAGCATTTTTACTTTTAAGTCATAATACTTGCTTGATGGTAAAAGGTACTTCACACTTCTAGCCTTGTTAAAGGAGATTGATCAGGCTCTATGTCCCATAAAAGCATTCACTGAGAAACAGTAGGAATTTCTTTTATGTCTGTACAGCACAAAGCAAGTAGAGCTCACTTACTCCTTTGCCAGACAGCAAAAAGACTTATATAAGGAACAGGCTGGAACTAAGTTTCAAACTAGTCTATATCTCCACTATTCAATGTAAAGAACTGGAGTTGCAGTGTGTGTGTAGAAAAGGTAGAGCAATTTAGTATTGTTGTAGATGACCCTGAAAGTAAAGAAGAAATAGAAAAGGCGATATGATTTAGATGTGGTATGGTACTTCCTAGGGCTACTGCTATCTAACTGCTACTCGTATATCAGCCCTTGCTTTTGGCTGTATATGAAGTGAGGACAACAATATACTGGAAGCTGAATTCATAGGGAGAAATCCTAGCCCCTCTGAAATCAGTGAAAAGAGTCCCACTGACTCAAATTGAACCTATATTTCACACTTGGCATTTGCACGGTGTGATGTGAAGTATCTGTTCCAAATATTTCATGGCTTAAAATAGCACAGACAGACTATCAAAGCAAGGGTGTACCTTATTCATAAAAATGGCAACACTGTAGTTGATATTCTTAAAGAGTTTTTTTGGGGAAAAAAAATTCCTGTGTAGCTTTCTCACTTACTAAAAAATTTAAAAAGATTTAGAGAGAGTTATCAAGAGGTTAGCCTCAGAAAGTAATTTAACACGAATGTAATTATTAAAATCCCACTGCTTCAAATGATTTTTTTTCAGATTAATAAATCTGCTGAGATATAAAATTATCTGATTTATAACTATGTATTAGTAGATCTGAAATGTCAGTTATTATCTCCCTGCTTAATGCTTAGATTGTTATATAATTTTATGCAGCTTCTAGAATAGGAGCAAAAGGAGAAGAAATAAGGATTTTCTGGCCACCAGTTCAATTATATTTCCAGACCAGAGAATAACACTCAAGGTTACATTTTCTCTGACTAACATAATCTAAAGTAAGATACCATAGTGTTAGTTAGTAATTACTATGGTAAATAGTTTCATTTACAAGAGCAATTTCTTGTTTAATGGAAATCCAGGAACTGGGCACATCAGAAATAATTTATAATACTTTAGCAGGAGTTTTAGTCATTGTGCTGCATATTCTGTTAATAAATGAACTGAAAACAACCTATTGTCCATAAAAAAGCACAAAGATGCTAATCTTAAAAGCTGTACATTAAGTAAAAATGCTTTGTGGATAACAACAAAATCTTGACCTGATGCTGGGCAATGAGAGCAAAATCATTGGCAGCACTTTTTTTGTTAGTGATGGATGATGGGGTTAGTAATTACTGGAGCATACAACATGAAAATCTTCATACAGCATAAAAATCAGGAAGCCTGCCTTTTATTCCTAGAAATCCTTTGACACTAAGAATGAGCAGAAAAAACTCTGCTTTGCAAGTTAATTCATAATTTACAAAATTTGGCAACTGACTTCATTGGATACCTGAATTTATCCTATTCTTGACATAACACTTTCTTTTAGACCTCATTTCCTTTAGTGAAAATATTCTCATTCAATACATGTCCTGTTTTGCTCTAAAATACAGTGTGCTGGGAATACAGACCTTGTGTAGAAAATGCATTAATTCCTGATGGGATTTGTATGTGTAAATTCATTAGATAACCAGAAAATGATTCTGCAAACCATGACAGTGTTTGCTGAAAACTGTTTTCTCCCCTACCAACACCACTGGGATTTTTAGCATCCAGTTCAAGATGAATAACACAGAGGGTATGTGGCTTCTTTAACCTATAGTCCTTAAGGACACAGGGCATAACCTGATAGAAAACACCCTGTAATAAGATTTTTAAAACCCTTCTCACCTTACATACAAAGAATTAAAGTTACTTTGAAATAAGGATTTTAATTTTGAAGAAAAAGCTTATTATCAAAATAAGCCTATCTCTGGAAAAAAAGCATGTCCATACTGCTGTTGTAGTTAGGAAAATCAGCTGTGGAGCTAGCAGGAACTCACATTTAGCTGAGAAGCCAGCATCTGGCAATGACTGATAAAAAAAGCCTAGCTCTCACTTTACATTGTGTCAGTTGCTTTTGCTTTTTTTGGTAACTGCATGATATTAGCACAGTTAGGGAAACATAAATCTCAGTGCTGAATGTTATATACCTCCCTCACTCCCTGTGCATCAATAGAGTCAAACTACATAGAAACTTCTCTGTAGTTTTTAAACCCAGGGACAATAACTAACTTTACTCCTAATTCAGGCTCCGTTTTAGATCACTAAGCCATCAAACAGAGAATCTACTAGTCTGGGGTGCTAAGCTCAACATAAGGTATTTAATTGGAAATGTTCTGCCCATACACAGTTCATTTTACATCTTCAACAATAACACTAATGAAAAACTCTCTTCCAATCACTGCTACTACTCATTTCACAGCTATAGCTAGAGCTATTTTTGTTCTGTTTAGAATCACAGAATCCTAGAATCATAGAATAGCTAGGATTGGAAAGGACCTCAAGATCATCTAGTTCCAACCCCCCTGCCATGTGCAGGGATGTCTCACACTAGACCATGTCACCCGATGCTCTGATTTATATCACATCCTTTTTATATTAATATTCTACTTGAGAGTATCTTCTATTCCCTCCCAGAATATAGTTACTCTGTCTGCATCAGGCACAGGGTGCCACATCTGAACTCCATTTGAATGGAGTTAAATCCAGTTGGCAGCTGATCACAAGTAGTGTTCCTCAGGGCTCAGTACTGTGGCCAGTTCTGTTTATATTCATCAATGATCTGGACAACTGGATTGAGTGCACCTTCAGTCTGCAGACAATACCAAGTCGGGTGATGGGAGTGTTGATCTCTTTGCTTCATGGTAGTAAGAATCTACAGAGGGACCTGGACAGGCTGTATTGATGGGTGAGGCCAATGGTATGAGGTTCAACAAGGCAACATGCCAGGTCCTGCTCTTGTGCCACTCCAACCCCAAGCACCACCCCAGGCTTGGGGAAGAGTGGCTGGAAACGTACTCATGGAAAAGGATCTGGGGGTGCTGAACATGAACAGCCTATGCTCAGGCAGCCAAAAAGGTGAATGACATCCTGGCCTGTATCAGCAATAGTGTTGCAGCAGGGCCAGGGCACTGATCATCCCCCTGTGCTGGGCACTGGTGAGGCTGCACCTCGAATCCTGTGTTGAGTTCTGGGCTCCTCACTACAAGAGAGACATTGAGGTGCTGGAGTGCGGCCAGAGAAGGGCAACGGAGCTGGTGAAGGGCCTGGAGCACAAGTGTGATGAGGAACAGCTGAGGGACCTGGTGGGTTTAGTCTGGAGAAGAGAAGGCTCAGGGGGGACTTTATTGCTCTCTACAAGTGCCTAACAGGAAGATGGAGCCAGGATGCCGCTGGTCTCTTCTGAGTAACAGGCAATAGGACAAGAAGAAATGTGCTGGGGGCCAGGGTTATATCGGATATTAGGAACAATTTCTTCACCAAAAGGGTGGTCAGGCATTGGAATAGGATGCCAAGGGAAATGGTGGAGAACCATCTCTGGAGGTATTTAGAAGTTGTGTAGATGTGGTGCTTCAGTGGTGGACTGAGCAGTGCTGGATTATCAGTTGGACTCACTGATCCTAAAGCTCTTCTCCAACCCAGACATTTCTACGATTCTATGATTTTCTTTATACTGGAACTTTTCAGGGTTTTAGGTTACTTCACTGCTGAATGAAGTCTATAAAAAATATATAAATTCATCTTTTGAATGTTTTAATATAGTAGTCTCATATCTAAAAAAATAATTTGGACTAGGACAAAAAAAAGCCCTCAAAACTTTCACTCATTCGTTCTCACATGTAACAGTCTTCAAAACACTCAAGACTTCTCTCCACATAAGGATACTTATACAGAAAGACTGGCATTTGAACAGCAAAATAAAAATAATATAAAAAAAACAGCTCTTGGTGTCCTAGGACTGGATTGTTAGTTGCACATCTGGAAAATGCACAAGAAAATCAGTTAGGACTATGATTTCACCTAGTTTTTCAATGCAGCAAAAGTTACGTCATTTGAACAAAGCATTTACACTTCTCAAAAGAGATTTAAAATAACTCATAGCAAAATCAGAAGCCATATTAAACGGGTACTGATATTGCAATTGGGCAACAGTCTCCCGTTAATCTTCCCTAAAAAGTAGATGAAACATAATTCCTCACATAAAGCTAATTCTGTGGTTTCCTGGTTCCTGTGGGCTGTACTAGCAGATGGTGTCAGCAGCATCCCTTCAGCTTTGGCTAAGAGTCAGCTTTTCATTTCAATTTGTCTCTTCTTAATTTCAACCCTGGGCACTATATACAGTAACTGCTCAAGTTAGACAAATAATAATTGCAAAATACCATTTGTGGTGAAATTTAATGTCTACCTACTGAACAACTTGCAGATAAAAGGTTTTTTTCTCTGCAGCCAGATACAGAGACAATTCAAACAAACTTTCTTCATAAACTACCCAAGGCAGACCCATGCAGTGTCACAGAGCATTCATCCTTCCAAACATTTTGGATCTCTTTTGCTGTGATATGTTTCAAGTGCTTTTCCATAGTAGTCATGGGTTCAAAGGGCAGTGCAAAGATCCTTCAAACCTCTTCCAAACCAGAGACTGAAGAAGAAAAGTTTGAAGCTGGCCTTGTACCTCCTCATTAATAAAGATGATTGTCCAGGAGATATGACTCCTTCCAACAACCTAACTTCTCACAGCCATGGCCCTATTTTCCTCTACCCTAGAGACCTATCTGCCTGTCCTCAAAAGCAAAAACTATACCTCTGTCAAGGGTGACAAATCTGCTGGGCATGTTACCTTTCCCAGCTTGCTGGCTGTTGAAGAAAGCAAGTAGAGGAGTCAAAATGAATGGCAGAACATTTTCCAGGGCAGGTTTCCTTTTGTCATACAGAAAAGGATCATTGCCAGTAGCCATCCTCTCTGGTTTTAATGGATGATGGGAGAGAGGATCAGCAAGTAAGGATGACAGAGGAGATTTTCTGTCTTGAGTGTTAGATGGAGAACTCTATTCTATCCAATGCTACAAGTAGTGGGGATGTGTGTTTGTACATGTTGTGGTTCAAGCCCAGCCAGCAACTTGGAACCACGCAGTCGCTCGCTCACTCCTCCCAGCCCCTTCCTTCGTCCACCCGCTCCCAGAGGGATGGGGAGGAGAATCGGAGGCATGTAACTCCCATGGGTTGAGGTAACAGCTCTCCAGTAACTAAGGTATAATACAAACCACTGCTGCTACCAATAATAATGATAAGAGGAAAAACAAGGGAAAAGGACACAACCACTCACCACCCGCCGACCGATACCCAGCCCGACCCGAGCAGTGATCTGGGCCTTCTGGGTAACTCCCCCCAGTTTCTATACTGGGCATGAGGTGCTGTGGTATGGAATACCCCTTTGGCCAGTTTGGGTCAGGTGTCCTATCTCTGCTTCCTCCTGGCTTCCCCTCCTCCCCGGCAGAGCATGAGACTGAGAAAGTCCTTGGTCAGAGTAAACATTACTCAGCAACAAGTAAAAACATCGGTGTTATCAGCGTTGTTCCCAGACTGAAAGTCAAAACCACAGCACTGCACCACTACTAAGAAGGAGAAAAAATGACTGCTGTAGCTGAACCCAGGACAGTACACAAGTACAGACATTATTAAAACAAAGTCAAGTATGCTTAGTAGAAATTTAGATGGTCTAGCTAAAAAAGTACTACTCTTTTATAATAAGATTGAACAGATGATCAGAACTAAGATTGCGTGGAAAATATATATAAATACATACAAAAGTGAACTTATGAGAACAAGTTTTTTATTAGTGGTGATTTTTTACCTAAGAATATTCTTTGTAGTTTCTTTGTATTATATACATAAAATCAAACATAATTTATGGTCAGACTGGGAAAGGGGATTGAAAGCCTGGTGGGATACATGAATATAACTATAATGTAAGGGTAACAATTTGTATCTTTTAATTTCTTTTATTGATCCTTAACTTTATTTGGATTTAACTGTATCTACTTTTTTTTTCTTTTTTTTTTTTATTATTTTTACTGATGTATTATAATCTTATAGTTATTTTAAAAATTAATTTTATCTACAACTAACGATTGATGTTAGCAAGTGAAAAAATCCATTATTTAAATATCAGAGCCAAAATTTACTGCAGAGGAAAAAGATTCTTTTTAAATGACAAAAAAAATCCTGAATTTTTGGCTATTACTGTTTTTCACCCGGACAGTAACAGTGTATTATAAAATTCTGCCTCTAGGCTTCTGAAAAACATAATGCCATGCAAACCTTTTATCCCGAAATTATGAAGAGTATATATTACCTCAGCCATTTTAAATTACATTAAAGTCCAGTGAGATTAAAATAACAGCATTTTCCTTGCTCAAGTAAGAGCATGAATTTAGTTCTGTGTGACTGTCTTTGTAAACATTCTTTAAGGTACTCCTTAGGACATTTTAAGAAACGGAAGATTGGTGCTTAGGAAAGAAAAAAAATAATCCTACAAGTTCTTTTCTTAATTTTAAAGTTCTTAGAGATGTAACTCTGTCCTTATCTTGATGACATTCATCAGATATTTGCCAAATGTGTCCTTCTACATCATCTTAGGATGTAACTGATCAAACATTTAAAAGCTGTCAACAGCGGTATAAGTTTGACTGCAAAGTCCTTACATTGCGTACAAATGTTGCCATCAAACAAAACCCATTCCTATGCAGGAGAAAAAGAGGAGAAGGTCCTTCTGGTATTTTCTGGAGAGGTATTCTCGGTTGTTGAAATAAGTGTTTTATTTCACAAGTATCAGGTCTCCTCTTCACCCACTAAAGCATTGGGGTGTTGCTGGGGAATACTGGTTAGGAGGGTTGTTTGCATTTTATGGTTACTGACACTTGCTTTAGTACTCTGATGATGATGACCAGACAAAAGTATGTCCATAATATTAAACCAAACATCACAATACTTAACATCTCCTTAATATTAAGGAATATAAAGAGTATTCCTTAATATTCAGCACTCTTTATCTGCCTTGCTGAACCAGAACGACAGTTGTTATCTATGCATATATTAGAAGGATAAGGAAGGAGAAACGGTTAGGTCAGCAGGAGGACAGGTGATGAGCAATGATCAGCTGTGCTAATGGATGATCCCTTTAAAGCAGGCATATAGAAAAGAATAAAAGGAGCTAATAAGTGAGAAGAAGGAATAGAAAAAAAAAAACAAGACTCAACAGCAAGAATAAAGTTCCTAGAACTAAAGTCTATTAGTATGTGAACTTATCTGCTGTAGGGAATGATAGATACTCTATTATTTCTTGACTCACTGCACACTAGATGGGATAAGATATTCAGAAACAGACAAAAGCAGGGAAAAAAATCCTGTCCTCACAAGCAGCAAGACGACAAAGTAACCTTAACAAAGCTTTCAATTTTGTAATTTCCTTGGTACTGTTTACATGACTTAGTGGCAGATACTGCAGATCAGTAAGTCTGTCTGAGATTTTTAATAGGTTGTTTTAATAAGCCTTTCTTGTGATTTGTGTTTCTGATACGAACAGCAATTATCCAGCCAAGTAATGAGACTCTAATGAACATGTCTTTCCTAGATTACTTTAGAAGTTCATCAGAGAAGCCTGATAGCATTGTAAAACTAAAATCTGCCTTTTTTTCCCCTGTCAGAACACATGTGATTTTTCTACTAAGTACTGTCTACATGAGGAATTGAGAGATTAAAAAATAAATATATATCGGGTGTGTGTGTATATGTGTGCAAACATGAAATACATGATTTTTATTTACCACTATTTTTGTTACAGTGTGATATAAAGCAAACAAACAAAAAAATTAGTTTCTATATAAAGTCTGATCCAAATCTGTGTATTAACATATATGTTTTCACCACAGGTTTTGTGTCAACTTGTATCAGAACACCTTTGTACAGGGGGAATTTTTAAAGTAGTTTATTGTCAAAAAAGGACAGTACTACACATCCTTGTAATTCACTGTTTTAGACATTTATCTTATGATGGGTTAAAACCCATCCTAGAAGGGTTTATTTCTCTCTTTTAATAGACAGGGAGTCCTGTAAGACACATTCTCATGCAGAGGTTCTCATTAGAGAGATTAACATTTGATCAAAATAATCCCACCATAAACTGTAGTTCATGAGTGATGCTACTCTAAAATTTTCATGGTAACAAATCTTTGAGCTGTGAGAAAAGAGTTTCTTTTATAGCACAATTAACATATGCTTTGGGAATGCAGCATACATACCTCATGACTTTAACTGCTCAAGGTTGGCCTTTGGTCATGCAACAAAATAATACTGTAAATTGTTTTACTGGAATAAAAATTAAAAGCAATTTCAATCATTTTGGTAAGGTTTTATTTTTTTTTTTTTCCCCATACTATTTATTGACTTACAGATTTGATTGTTTGGGGTTATTGGTGTATATTTTCCTCTCACAATGTGTCCTGCAAAAAGGGGAAGAAAACAGAATAGAGAGAGCTGATACCATTAACTGGAAATAGTTTTTTCATCATATCTACATGCTTTCCAAACAGATCTTCTTTACAGAAAATTGCTTGATAACAATATGGTCAGAATTTAAAACTCTTTCAGTCATAAGAGCTGCTCATACTAAAGGATGGTCTGAAATCCAGGGATATGTCTTCCTGGTTTAGGAATTTAAATTCCAGTTTTAGGCTTTAAAAGCTTTTAAGGTCAAAAATAAAAAAAACATAAATTTTCAAAACCCAGGAATTTTTAATTTTGTTTTCCTACAGGTAGGCAACACAAATGTAGAAAACCTGTAAATTGTCCTGACACTGCTCAAATGAAAATCACTGATACCTTTTCTTAAACAATATTCAGTATAAAAAGTACTCAGTCAAGCTGCTTTTACTAAGGAGAAATGTGAACAGCAGCAGCAAAATTTCCCTTTATCCCAGAGACAGACCTAAGAACTAGATTCCTAGCCCAAGGGCCCCAAAACTTTTCCTCCTGGGATTCAGTTTCTTTCTTTTGAGTTTAAAATTACACTCCTTGAATTCAAAGTGTGTAATTGCTGAGATAAACAATTCAGGAGCAAACCTTACCTTGCAAATTGACGGCTGCAGATTACTGGTGTACAATGACAAATGATGACTCTGCTCGGCATGTGCTTGCAAGCAGAGGATGGGCTATGTGCATCAAACACTTAATTGCATTGAATAATGTGACTGGTTGTAGTTAATAGTAAGTAGAAAACATTAGAAAAAGGAGCCAGTGGTTTTGCAGAGTGAAAAGAATAGTGCGATGTAAGAGAAAGACGAATTGTAAAGCTTTGGAGCGTACGTGCAGAGAGAAAAGTTTGAAGCATTTGCAGAAGAACAAAAAGAGCAGCAGGAAATGTACAACATAGGAGATGAAAGGGTGGTAATAACTATTAATGAGAAGTTACTTGTGTTCTGTCTTCACAGTATGAAAATGGTGTTCACTGAAATAGCATAGGCCTAAGCATTAGTTCAGAAAATGAGGCTCATTAGCAAACATGTGATGCCAGCCAATTAAATCTTGCAACAAAAGCACATGTTTGGACTTGAAATCTGCACTTGGAATCAGATAACTTATATTAGTATCCTCCTTCACTAAATATCTCCACCCAGGACTATGCAATCTCAGTTGCCAGCATAGAGCCAGACTGACCAGTGACATCAGCGATTTACAACTCTTAGGTGAACAGGGAGGGAAATCATACAAAAAAATATATTTTTAATAAATAAATAGGTATATCTTTTGATAAATGTTTTATTGACCAAAATATATTTTACATTTTTTCATAAAAGAGAAAGATGCTGTTCTTTTTTTGGTTTACTATATTTGACAACTAAATATACTTTTCAGATAGTTCTAAAAATAGTTGACAGACTGTTATTTATTTTTCTCTTCTGTATGCAGCTCATGTAGTACCAGCTACTTTATAAGTACTTAAAAACACTAAGCAATGGTAATTTTACAAAATAAGACTTGAAATAGTTCTTGTAATATCCTGACAGTTTTGTTTTGCTTCATGGAAAACAAATGACAAGAAAAGTGATGTTGCTGCAAACAGCGCTGAAGAGTGCTGAGCTAATGTAAACTGCTCATTTATGTAAAATAAAGGGTGAAGAGAGATTTAGTGAGTGAACTCACAAGTAATACATAAGAGAAAACAGGTTTCAGAATTGACCTGAACGAGATAAATTGTGGCATTACTCACACAATGCACACAGGAAAATGGATTATCTAAGAGGAAAGCAACAACAAAGATATTCGTATTGAATAAAGTTTCTGTGTTCACCACAGTATTTTTCTGCTTGATGACAATAACAAGAGGAGGAGAGCTTATGCAGCAGACCCTTGAAAAGTCAGTAGAGCATTTCCTTAATCTCATTTCTCTACTTTCTGTTTTATTCTTTCATCCACTCTGTGTAAATTTTCTGTGTGGCCTGCACAGGGTAGAAAACTCAGGCAAAATGTGCATCTGGACATCGCTGTTAACTTGTGCTATACATTGTTAATAATCATACCTATGTGAAAGATTTGAAAGACAAAGCTTTTAATTTCGGAGACAACATTTTTTGTTAGATTCTTGTTCTATTACTTGAATTGAGGTCACTAGGATTTTCTCTGCAATGTCGTGCATATGTTGCTGAAAACCAGGACATAGCTCTTCAGGTCTTGTGCAATTTGTCTTATCTGCAATTTGTGTACCTGTGTGACTGCCATGTTTAACTCACTGTTCATATCTGAACCACTTTTTTGTTTTATACAGGCAAATTAAATTGGATATCTCAAAGCCATACATCCCCATAATCTGTGTAGAAACGAATCGAGATGCATGACACTTTCTGCTGCAGTAAATTAACAAGATTAATGGGAGATTTCTTCTTACCTTGTGAACTCAAGACATCCATCTCTTTGTTCACACCAGATTAATTTTACTCTTTGCAAGTGGCCCATTCCTAATTTTACATTCTTTGAAGATTATGAATAATATCAGACTGGAAATTTCCAATGCATCAGTTCAGTGGGATGCCCACTGGGATTTTGTTTTCAAGTCTACCTTGAGACTTGAAGAGATGTCTTCATTCTAATATGTATTGGTCTCTCGTTCTGTCTATACTCAACTTTTGTCTTCAGATTCAAAGCAGATTTACATGCTGCAAAAAGTCCCCACACAGATAAACTCAGAACATAGGAACCACCGTAGTCCAGGTGGCTTGAATCTTGTCATTGTGAAAAAAAACCTTTGATTTCTCTGTGTCCAGATACAACTTAAGCAGGTGCTTTTCAGCTGAAATCATTATGCAGAAGTTTGTCCCTTTGCAAATTAGCCTTGCAATGACTTACCACTTTAGATATGTGGAATTTTATTGCAGTACTATGAGATGCTATAAAATATGTTCTTTTCTAAACAAGTGAACAACTTAATTAAAGGAAATTTTAGTTATTGAATCACAAAATCACAGATAAAGACTACTTGAGGCTTGGAGGCACCTCTGGAGATGGCCAAGTCCAACATCCCGTTCAACACAGAGTCAAGCAGAGCAGGCTGATCAGTTTTGTTTCAAGTTTTGAGTATCTTCTGTGTTTTAAAGACCCGTTGGACAGGCAGCATGTCTTTGAAAAAGCAATAAGGAATGACAGAGGTTCACAGACGTTAAATGAACCAGAAAAGAAAAGATCATGTAACTTTCTGTGAAGAAGGGTACATAATGGGAAAAATCATAGAATGGTTTGGGTTAGAAAGG
>NW_009918113.1:2371-2757 GCF_000696875.1 Nestor notabilis | reverse complement strand
CCTCCTACGGTACCAGGGATGGGTGGGAGGTGACCTGGGGACACGATGGGGACATGGAGCTGACTCCATTGACTCCTCAGCCGTCGGCGTCACCCCCCCGGTGAGGATCGAGACCTCATCCGCCGCCATCACCGAGGGACAGACCCTAGACCTCAACTGCATGGTGGCAGGACAGGGTCACCCCCATGTCACCTGGTACCGGCGTGGAGGGGCTCTGCCCCCCAACAGCCAGGTAGGACACTGGGGAGGTGGCATCACCCCACGGGGCACAGCCCCACGTCGGACACTGACGTGTCCCCAACTTGTCACCTCCGCAGGTATCGGGGACCCGCCTGCGCCTTGCTCAGGTGGCGGTGGCCGCTTCGGGGGGGTATGTGTGGCGGGGG
>NW_009918113.1:1735-2201 GCF_000696875.1 Nestor notabilis | reverse complement strand
CCATCGCTGAGGGACAGGTCCTGGCCCTCAACTGCGTGGTGGCAGGGTCGGGTCCCACCACCGTGACATGGTACAAGCGCGGTGGGTCCCTGCCTGTTGGACACCAGGTAGGGTGCATGGAGATGGGGGGTCACCCTGAATTCGTCCTGTTCTCTGCTCTGTGGTGCTGACTTGTCCCCATATTGTTCCCTTGAGGTGTCAGGCTCCCGCCTGCGCATCCCCCAGGTGACAGCGGCCGACTCGGGGGAGTACGTGTGCAGGGTGACATCGGGTGGCATCACTCAGGAGACCTCCCTTGTTGTCACCATCGATGACGGAGCCAACCAATCCCACTGTGAGTGCCACCCTTGAGGGGATGGGTCCCCACGGGCGCTGGGGACCAGCAGGGACATTCACCCTTCACCCTGCCCTGCAGCCACCGGTGTCACACCTCCCATCCGCATCGAGTCCTCGGCATCCTCCGTCC
>NW_009918113.1:392-1590 GCF_000696875.1 Nestor notabilis | reverse complement strand
ACCCCCTGCCATCATGCCCCCAGATGTCAGGGTCGCGCCTGCGGCTGTCCCAGCTCTCAGTGGCCGATTCGGGGGAGTACGTGTGCCGGGCTGACACGGGCAGCGGGTCCCGCGAGGCCACCATCACCGTCACTGTCACCTCCCGGGACAGCTCCAGCTACCGTGAGTGCAGCCATGGGGCAAGGCAAGATGCCAGGGGTGACATGGGGTATGTGGGTGACCTCATGGCTTCCCTGTCCCTGCAGGCCTGCAGAGCCCCATAATCTCCATCGACCCGCACAGCATGGCGGTGGCACCGGGCGAAGATGCCACCTTCAAGTGCCGTGTCCACGACGGCGCCCGACCCGTCAACATCACTTGGCGGATGGGACCTGGCCAAAATCTCCAAGGTATGGTGGTGCCCAGGATAGCCCTGGCGCCGTCTCCAGGGTGCTGCTGGTGTTGATGGCTCCTCCTTGCCCAGACAATGTGAAGATCAGCGCCAACGGCTCTGTCATCTCCATCACCGGTGCCCATGTGAGCAACCAGGGCGCCTACCACTGCGTGGCCTCCAACCGCTTCGGCGTCGCCAGCAGCGTTGTCAACCTCCTGGTGCAAGGTAGGAGGTGGCTGGGGTTGCCCTGTCCCTATGCACTCCAGATGTCCCCAGCACAGTGATGTCTCAATTGCCATCCCCATGTTGGTGTCTCCTGTGTGCTTCAGATGCCCCCAGGGTGGTGGTGTCCCTGTTCCAGTCCTCATACTGGTATCCTCCATGTGCTCCAGATACTTCTGGGGTGATGGTGTCCCCATCCTCGTGTCCTTGCAATGCTCCAATTGCTCCTGGAGTGGTGGTGCCCATGTCCCCATGCTGATGTCCTCCATATGCTCCAGATGCCTTTAGATTGTTGGTGTCCCCATCCCCATGTTGATATCCCCCAGATGCTCCTGGGTTGATGGTGTCCCATCCCCACGCTGATGTCCTCCATATGCTCCAGATGCCTTTAGATTGTTGGTGTCCCCATCCCCATGTTGATATCCCCCAGATGCTCCTGGGTTGATGGTGTTCCCATCCCCATGCTTATGTCCTCCCCATGCTCCAGATGCCCCCATAGTGATGATGTCCCCATGGCCATGCCATCATGCTTAGTGGTGGTGTCCCCATCCCCACGCTGATGTCCTTCCTCCTCCTTCTCCAGGTGCCCCCACGGTGTCGGTG
>NW_009918113.1:0-365 GCF_000696875.1 Nestor notabilis | reverse complement strand
GGGCAAATCCCTGAGCCTGGAGTGCCTGGGCCAGGGTGAGCCGCGGCCACTGGTGCGCTGGAGCCGGCTGGGCTCCCGGCAGAAGGTGGAGCACCAAACACTGCTGCACATGGACAGCCAGGCCATCCTGCAGGTCAGTGGGCACCCCGGGGTGCCGGTGGGTGCTGGTGGGTGCTGGTGGGTGCTGGTGGGTGCTGGCGGGTGCTGGTGGGTGCTTTTTTTTTTCCCCCCAGCCAAGCCGGAGCACGCCGGCACCTACATTTGCACAGCACACAGTGCCCTGGGCTCGGCACAAGCCCGGGTGGACGTGACCGTGGAGTCAGCGCAGCGGCACCCAGGTGCCCCCGAGGTCTCTGCACCTCCTG
>NW_009918112.1:0-665 GCF_000696875.1 Nestor notabilis | reverse complement strand
AAATTGGTGTCTCTCCAATTTAGAGACAAGATCCTCCTTTCCTCACTGAATTCATGTAGATAGTCCAGCTGGATTTCATCTGTCCTCCACATAGGTTCTGTACTAACAATTTTCTATTCCAAAAAAAGGGTGACTGGAGTCCCTTATTTTTTCAATATTGCCTTTTAATACTTCTTAATTAAAGGTCAAAAATATAAACAAGGTAATGTATCAGAATTAACATCCATACAAGCAAGATCATGATTCAGAAAGTGTATGCTTAGGGAAAAAGTGGGGGAAGAAGCTATCTATTCAGTGAGTTTTCCCTACTGTACCACCAGAGCTTTTGGAAGTCACCAGTTAGTGGCTTCCTGAACTGAAGATAGTAGCGATGCAGAACCGTGAATGGTCTACTCGCTATGATTTTGTCCAGTCTCTTTCTGAACAAGATCTCTTTTTTTGCTTCCCATTTATCCAGTGGTTCACACTTAGCCACACATTTGTTAACTTGCTCATTAACTATGCTATAGAGTCATTGAATTGTAGAATATCTCAAGTTGGAAGGGACCCATAAGGACCACAGAGTCCCTGCTCCTCTGATATGTCAGAAGCAGAAGTGTAACTGATCAGAGAGTTGGTTTTATATCTTACCTTTATGAGTCATAGAATCATAGAATGGTTTGGGT
>NW_009918111.1:0-15830 GCF_000696875.1 Nestor notabilis | reverse complement strand
AATATTTTAATTAAAATTAATAATTATTTTGTGAAGGGAATAAAAAAAGAAACAATTCTTATACCATATTTCATACAATAATAAATAATTTTAGGAAAGAGTTCTACATATTTCTTATTTTCATCAGAATAGTTAATTATTACTGTAACAAATTGTATAATGATAGCATGTAGTAGCCACGTTTACGGATTCATGACTTTTCTGTAATAGGAAATGTAGAAAATACATAAAGATGTTCTCTACTTACAAGATAAAACAGCTAGACATAAACAGTTTGATGAAGATGGACAATAAACAGGATAACACTGACTGCAGTAGAATAAGTAATTTTTAATTGTTATAATGTATGAAAACGAAATATGTCATTAAGGGCAGAAAAATCAATGTTCCTTTATTTAACTACTCCGCTGCATTTCCTAGTGAAAATTTAGTTCAGGGCTAATGAGTAGTGTATACCTTATAGTTCATGCAGATAGCATGGCAGAAAGAAAATTATTTTCTTTTTACACATCAACATGCTCAAGGACCACCATTGTTCAAAGATCCCTTAATGACTTATCTTTTTTCTGAGAAAAAAAATATCTTTGTAGTATCTGAGAAAGATTCTGGAAGACGTCGATCTAAATATAAGAAAATAGAGTATCTTGTGTCTTCTTTTCTTCATCTTTTGCATTTTCAGACAAGAGTATTAAAGCTTTCTCCTGTGTTCTTTGTTATGTTTGAAAACATGTGTCCAACCATCCCCTTTTCTTAAAACTCTTGTGGCTCTGCAGATGTAGAGACACAGGGTGGCTGGTATTCATGCTTAAAATACATCATTGCTTCTCTGTACTCTCCCTCTTCCTGTTGTGTCTCATTACATAGTTGCATAGTAACTTCTTTTAACTTCTTTGAGAAAATACAGGATTTTTTTCAGGTCCTGTCAGACTGATGATCCAGGAAGGATTCAAAAGATTTCTTGTAATAAATAATAATAGCAACAATGATAATAAGCATGGTACATTCAAAAGTACTTGAATCTTGCTTTTATTTTGTCACTTAAAAGTCATATGGTAATGTGATTTTTAAAAGTTCAAGATGTATGCTTTTCCTAGTAACTGTGGTGAGACAATGATTCTGCATGGCAGAAATCTTTGTGTCTGAGCTTCTTTTCACACCTTTTCTAGTTAGCGTCTTAAAGAATGACTCTTAAGTTCAATAAGTGGTTCAAATAATATGGCTCCATCTATTTAATCTCATTTTGCTAGTAAATAAGTGTATGTATGTCGATACAAAATGATCTATTAATTTCTTTGGACATCTTGATATCCTGTGAGTATTGTATTTAAATCATCCAATTGAAACGTTCTTTATACAATCACACGTCATTTCTTTCTAATACCTATCTCTCATTCTTGTATAGCTTGTGTTTATGGGATATTAAACACAACATTCATTTTTACCTTTGTTTAGAGTGTACAGTCAAAACATGTTTTTGATTTAGGCTATAATGGAATTTTGAAAAACATGTTTATAATGGAATTCTTTTACCTGTAAATCTTACCTTTTTTAAAGAGCTACATTTCCAGCTCAAGGTCTATTTCTTAGTCCTGTTTTTCAGATACAAGAGGAAGGTTACCTGCTGTATAGTGTCAATGCAATGAATAAGTTTGTCCTTGGCCTGACAGAAGAATTTTACCTTGTGTAGAGCTATTTTTACCTTATTGGAAAGAATATTACCTATTTTATATTTATCTTTAGATATCTTCAACATATGTCTTTGAACATTCTAACACATATCAGACAATATCCATTTTAAACTCTGTCATAAATCTGCACATAAAATAGTTTAAATTACAGAATTAGGCTTGTAGAGGACATTGTTCTGCATCAACCTAATTTCTACTTTGAAAGTGAATTGACTGGTTTAAGTCACTGATAAGGAACTACAGAGCTCTCCACAGCTTCTGTGCTAATTTACCAAGCATTAATTGCCTAAAATAAAAACAAGACCTGTTTTTAATTTTTAATTTGATCGTAATTCCATAGTAATCATCAGTGGACTGTTGCCTGGGTCACAAAAATCTGTGCCTTCATTTTGCTACCATCAGCTGGAGCCAACTGACGAACACAGAGAATGAATGATCCTTCCTGTGCATGCCAAAAAGTCAAACTACAGTGAAGGTGAAATGGAAGGCCATTAAGTGGTAAAAACTGCTTCAACTTTTGTAAAAGTCCTTCTGTCAATGGCAGAATATTTTCCTCTTTATTTAGTTGTTTATTTTGTTGTTAGTCCTGCAAAGCTTTCCTGTTGCTTTGACTGCCTTGAGATTTTTCCTCATTTATTTTCCATTACATATTTCGCCACCTGCAGAGGTGTTTTGTTTTCCACTGGGTCTTACTTAAATTGATACTCTTGTGGTGGTGGGTGTCATTCCTCCACAGTACACATCAGTATGTACATATGTGTGCTGAGAGAAACCTATGCTTCAGCTCCTTTCAGAATAATGGTGATAGCCACTGCAGAGGCAGCCGTACTACTTTACAGAGGTAGTATGACCTTCTGAAATGATCTGAAACACTAGCTCTGTAATTTCTTTACTGTTTATCTTTCATAGTGGAGACCCCTCCTGTGTCACAGGTTGTACTCTAGTGACTGTATAATATTTGTTGAATTGAATAATTTTTAGCAATAAGGACAGTTGTGCTACTCTTGCCACACACGCTCCATCCTAAATGTTCTTTGCATGTTCTGCATATATATTGCTAATACTATTTTTATATTAGATATGGTAACTGACACTTAACTGTACATTTTCAAAGTGGTCAAGGCTGTGCCTAGTGTTAAAGAGTATGGAAGCAATGTAGCTAAGACCCCAGGAACTGCTTTGAAAATAATGTAATAGGTATTGTCATCTTTGCCCCTGGCACTATGATAAAAGTGAATTCAATCTTTCAGGGCAAACGATGAACACCTGTGGAGCACAAAGCCACATTTTCTTATCAGTCACCCATATGCATCATAATAATATGAAGGATAGATTCATTCTGTGTGGAGCTGTCTGACATGTCATACATGTTACAGTGCAGCAAGAACACTGAATTGATGGCCAGCACTGCTGAGAGGTTACAGTCCCCACCTCCAAAGCTGTCCACCCTTTATTCTATTTTTTTTTAGTAATGTTTAAAGTAAAAGATAGGGGTTTGAATACTTTTTTAGCAGCTGCCTTTCTTCTTTTTTTCTGTATGGCTAGATATGAGACGACTGAGAATTACAGGAAATGAATTCTATTTCTCTTTCATTTGATTTTTCCATATTGGACTTAATATTTTAATGCTGGGGAACTGCAAGCATGATCCTTCACCTTTCTTTCCTTTTAAGCTTTCCTACATTTAGTCATTTGACAGCTAAATCCTTGCTTTTGTACCTGTTAATCCTTTTTTTCACTGTATGCTAATAAGAAATCCAATTCAGAACCACAGATAGCCAAAAAGAGCTAAAATAAAACCTCTTTGTTACCTTTCTTCTTTAGTTTGAAATTAATTGGTTTGAATAAATAGAAACTTGAGTCATACAGAGTACTTCTGTTTTTAAATAAAAAGATCTTTGTTTTTGCATTTAGAGGGGGAAAAAAAAGAAAAAGAATATTATTTGTCCATCACAGTACACATACAAAACAGGAAAAAAAGTCCTGAGGTTGCTATAGCTAATTGGAAAATCACATTTATTTACCTGAGTTAAAAATAGCAAAAACTAGAAAACTTCTGCCTATAGAGGTTACAATTTAGATGTCACAGATTTCCCTTCTTTTGTGTTGACAGGCTTCCAGATTGCACATCACAGGCAGTAAAAACTTTATATAAAAGGATGAAAAGAAATAACCCTAGGACACAGAGGATTCTACATTCAAAGTAAAATGCTTTATGCTCCAAGAGAGATACGTAAATTACAAGTTTTTTCAAGAAAATAAAATATATGTTCCAAAATTAAAGATTGTTTAAAAATAAGTCAGTATTTCAAATTCAGTTTTGAATTAATATCAAAAGACTGAAGTGCTTCTCATTACAATGTGCTGTGCACTGTCTAGGTGACATTAGCAACATCATCAGTGAATAAAAGCCAAACAGGATAAGGAAAATAAAAAAAAAATAAATAAATAAAAGGCACGTTTTGTTTCATTTTGCTTTGCTAAATGGTATATATCTTGTCTGCTGCTTTTCCTTTGATACTGTATCTAAGTGCACTAAAAAGAGTAATAAAGTGCTGATGTGCAACATGGAATTTTTTGTGATGGGAATAGATTTATTTTTAAAGGCCCTCCTATTATAGATTAAGGTATGAAAAAAGGAACTGTCAGCTTTACAAGAGGAAATAAAATGTAAGTCACCATAACCACAAAATTTGAAACCTTTGTTATGTAACTAAGTTGCTCTGTTCTTTTGATAGATCTGGGGAATTTTAGCGGTCGGACAAGAAGTGCTGTCTCTGTACGTGAAGGTCAAGGAGTTGTTCTCATGTGCTCCCCTCCACTTCATTCACCAGGTACAGTAGGCTGCAAACGTATGTGCGCTGGTCCTTTAGATTTTGCTCATTATTGGATGCTCAGTAATTTAGATACAAGGTGTATTTGATTGTGAAACTTAAGAAATGAAATACCCATCATTCTGTTGACAGTTTTTTGAGTACCAAAGGAGTCAGTAAAGCTCATGTACTGCAAATGCCACCAAATAGCAGCAGAATTTGTTACAAGATTGTCTATTCCCAGTATAAAACTTGAATGTAACAATAGTCTCCATGCCACCTGTGGTGAATGTGCTGCCTTGAGGTCACAGAATATTTCTCTTAGAGTTTAGAAGCCTTCAGAAATTGTTCCAAATGTCAGTGCCAAGATACCGTGTTGAATACAAATTGTCTTTTGTTTTACGTGGTACAGCCATGATTTTAGTTGCTGCTTCTTGCTATATAGCTTAGTTTGCAGTACAACTGCATCATTGCGAGAAATCAGAAATATCATAAATCCCTCAAAATGCTTGTGAATCCCCAAATGAAACTGTGGATACTCTAGAGAGGTTACATTTTTGCTTTTTAAGTTGGCACTCCTGCAATGTCTGCAGCTAGCTAAGTATGTCTTTATATTTGCATATCATATAGCACCTGGAGAGACAATGTTAGCCAGAATATCTTGTTTTTCAGTAGATGCAATATAGCCTATCCTTCTCCTCAGGGAAGTGAGATCTGTATTGAGGGAGGGTTTTCTTCCTCCAAATATAAGCCCTGGAAAAAGGTCACAATGAAGATGGAAAAGCTGCAGAAATTAAAATCTCTGAGTTTCTGTTAGAGAAATTTTTTGTTTCCGTTTATTCTGGAGTGATTACGATTATCAATGTAATTAAGGCTTGTTATTTTCTGGCCACCTCTCTGTTTTTCTCTCTTCTGAGTACATTCTCTTTTTACGGTTTTTGTTTCTGAACTTGACACTACAGTCTTTGTGTGATGGAATTGAGTGCATGATGTTAAGGCTAGATTATGATAAGTAAAATGAGAGGGGAAAGATGTAGGCAGAAAAAGTGAGAGACTATTTCAACACCAGAGCTGAATTTGATTCCCCAAACAAACTGAGAATACAAGGATAGATGAGCATCAATAGCGAGCAGTCATATACCTTTTAACAGCAATCATTCCACAAAATGCACCTTACATGTCATCAAACTGTTTACATGTTTTCTCCTGAACTTATGCTTTTAAACTTATATTTAGACACATTCCAATACAATGTTCTACTGTAACACACACATTGGCTTTCATGGTGAAAAAAGAGTACCTTTCATTTTCATCAGTGAGCCAGCAAATCTACTGCAAGTGATATCGCTATAGTGGCTTGTCTGTCTCCTGGGAAAGGCAAAAGCTACCTCCATGGGGCTTCCAAAAACTTCCATGTCTGGTAATGTTTCAACAATAAATCATTCCATGAAGCTCTGGAAATATGGTACAAGACATTAATGAAAAATGACTTACAGATCAGAGTCAGTTTGTGAAAAATAATTTTGGACAAAATCAGAACATTAAGGGGTAAATATGTGAGTTCAGTTCTGAAATTAAGGAATGAACATGGAACTTCTTTTCCAGCTACAGAAGTCTTCTGCAGTGCAGAGAAACTTCAAGGATTTGTGTGCAGGAACATCTAAATTATTTATTTTTTTTTTTAAGCATTCGGTTTCTGGATACTTCATTTTAGCTTCTTTGTCTAGATGGCATTGTCTTCTAAATAGTCCTGAGAAGTCTGACCCTTAAAATCACCTAAGAGACAGACTGTCAAGTGAATACTAAACTATTGTGGTGGATGTATCTAAGTTAGAGACTATTCAAAGTATGTTCGAAATGTGTGAAGATCTAACATTAACAAGACCATGAGTTATGGGAGTGTTTTTGATGATAGAGAATTTTTAGTGGATGAACACCACAAGCTACCTTATACTGATTTTTTTCACACTGATCAGCACCTTTAGAAATAATTTTCACTTCATTATACCAGGAGATAAATCCATGATACAATATCAAACCTAATCATTCTCCACAACCTCATAAGTAATTTGTCCTTCAATGGAATCCCATTCCTCACTCTCTAAAGTCAATACCTAGTTATAAACTTGCCTAAAAATTTAAAGATTGAGCCCTTTTAGAAAATCATTGTGGGAAAAGAAAGACGACTTAGTGAAAGAACACTATATTAAGAGATATGGGTTTATTAACATGTTTTCAAATGAAAGATAAAGTAAATACTTTTACTGGATAAAATGTACATTCCATTCTTACAGAACACAATCCTAGAAAAATCCGAAAGTCTTTAAAAAGCACCACTGACTGAAAAAACACTGCACTAATTTCTTCTGACAGGAACTTAATCAGAAAACAAGCTTTATATGTATAGAGACTTGATTTCTGTTTATTGATGCTGTTGTACATTATCAAGAGGTAATGCAATAAACAGAAAAAACAAACATAAACTTGTGATACATATAGATTATTCATGTAGGTTTTTATTAGATTGTTGTCCAAATATTTTACCAAAGAAATAAGGGGGGGGAGGGGGAAGGGGACATGGGGTGGTGGAGAAGTGCACCTGAAATATATTCCGAATATTTGCGGTGCAGATTTAGGCAAGAGAATTATTTCCTGGTTTTAATAAATGAGTTTGTTAGGTTATTGTCATCTTTGCTGAGAAATAGCTGAACAGCAAAGCAGGGGAGTTTCAGAGAGAGACTCTTTCAGAATTGTGAAGGAAAATATGTTCAATGGAAAGGATTTTGTGCAGATTCCTTATGACAAACAGGCACCAGAGGATTCTCACCTCCTGCTTTTCCTGGACCATCACTCCAAAAAAAAATTGCTGCCTCTGACTTCATCGTGAGTCCTGTAGCATTTAAGTGTCTAATCCAAAAGTTTTTCCACTAATCCTTTTTTTGTTACAAATCCTTAAGTTGTCCCTTGTGAAATATATTAATCATGGATAACTTGATCATCCATAAACATAACATTTTATTCTTTTTTTTTCCTTCCATAAACATCATTTTTGATTCTTCCTCATTGCCCATTAGTTTTCTCTGCAATATGGGTTTCGTAAAAGTTAACTCTTAGGTACAGCTGCTGAGCAGGAGGTTCATTAATTACCAACTGCTTGAATAACAAGCTTTGTTTGGTGTTTCGATTTTGAAAAGCCTCTACTGCTTTTTTCTGTAAACAGGATTATGGCTTTTCTTTGTGGTATTCTAAAGGATGTAAATATAGGGTTTTATTCAGTCATTTAATCATCTTAATTACAAGGTTTACGATAGTGAGATTAAAAGTAAATGGGAGATTTCATCCAGATTTATATATTTCCCTCAGAATTAATACTTCAGCTGAGCTTTTTAAGGCTTTTATTCAAAGCTTTCAGTATGAGCTTAATAGAGAACAACAATTCCCATTGTTAGAATGAGAACAGTGCTGATGTGCGCAGGGGAAGGCAGATGTGTGCTTCCTCCCACCTCAAAGGGATGCTACTGTCTGGAGGGAGCACTGCCACATAATCTTCCACAATATGTAACATCCCTGCAGATGTTAAACTATAACTTGATTTTATTTCTTTCTAAAGGATAAAGATGACCTTACCCAGTTTAGAAACTGTATTATAGGCTGTTTTATGCCTTCTCCTAAGTGTTATAGAACTCTAGATTTCATGAGAAATGCTTCACCAAAAATGATCAATGCCAGTGCTGCGGGGATCACAGTCCTTCCTGTGCATGTCTGGGAAGACATCCATGTTCTGGATATTTGCATAGTGTGTTGCTTATCTGGCAAGCTACTGAAATAAAACTCTTTCTACAAAGGTCCAGCAGGTTTTTTCCTGTTCTTCTCCCTGTATAGCTGTCCCAGTCCTCATATTAATTGGACAAAGTCTTATCAAGTAATGGTTTTTTTAAGTTGTTCTGAGCTCTGACATACACAGAAACCCTCCTTGGAAATAAACACAAACCAATCACTTATCACTGCTCAGGGTCTGCAAAAGGAATCTGAAAGCTGAGTTTGCTTTAAAACTGCAGCTTTGGACTGCAGTTCCACTACAAGTAGGAAACTAAGTACAACTGAAGTGCAGTAGCTCTTTAGGTAGAACTCCCCTGGCTAGGCCTATACTGCACAAAACATACATAGGAATAATGAGACAGGTTCTAAATGACCTCATTCAGGTACAGAATTGTTAGGAGTAGACTTTTCCAGGCAAATTAGTTATGATAACAAGATTGTTATATTTGGGCTGGACTGCTCTCAGAATGCTCGTTAGTTTGTTTACAGGCAATTTGCTCAGGTATCTCTGCATGCAGGACACAGCAAATTCTGTTTTGGAAGCATCTATATACCCTCTGGCTCTCCGTTTACTAAACTGGCTTTTGTGAACGCAATTCACAGATGTCTAACTTTATATATATGAAGGTCACAAGGTTATTTTAAGGCTGTGGATTAAATCCCAGGATCCAGGCACCTGACAGTGGCATTTCAGTACACAACATTAGAGAGCTTCCATATTTATGTGTTTCTAGCCATTACCAGTTTCTTAAGAATCGTAGGAAGCCTGTGTGAGCTTAGATCTCTCCATCTCTCTCTAGACTTGACCGGATGCTACTTCATCATGTTAATCTATCACTATAGGTGAATATTTCTTCCTGACCATGATTTGTGATAGCAATATAGTTCTGCATGTATTAAACAGTAAAGTAACATCCAGGTTTTTTCTATGGTATAGTTTTTCAAATCTGACTTTGTAAATCAACTTTATCACAGAAAGCTATATAATTTGCTTCCAGTGCATAGGTAAAAGTCATATTTCTCTATCAACTTGAGAGTAAGGAGGACTGTCTTGCTGCTTGCTATCAAAGGACTGGCCACCCACAGTATTACGAGACAGGTCATGTCTCCAGCCATGATTCTTCCTTAAGCTAAGCAGAACTTATTAATCAGTCAGTACCTTCTATTAGAAGTTTGTAGAGGTGAGTATGTATGACAGTGGTGATAGCGGATAGAACATTTCAAATTCACTGGATATAACTACTATGTCCTAACTGCTAAGCTTGCTGGGAAGGCAGAACTGTCCAGTACCCTAATCCTTCTCCTTCTACCAGCAAAAGTGAGATCTAGAGAAACAGTGAAGTTTAGTTGCTTGGTTGTTTTTTGGTTTGGGTTTTTTGGGGGATTTGGGTTTTTTTGGTTGCTGTTTGTTTTATTTTTCCCCATAAGACTTACTTTAATGTTAAAATGGAAACCAAATATGTGTCCTAGACTTAACAAACAGTTGATCTGTAGTAAAGGGATCTATATGAAGACATACAGGACACCCATCTTAACAGTGTTTTGATCTCTTGTAATTGCATGTGATTGATTGGTTTTTACTCATTTCGATTTATTGCGAGAGCATGATGCTGAGCAACAGAAACGGGCCACTTAAGCAATAAGTGCTGAATGTACAGGAAATAGATGTTTCTTTAATAAAACCTTAATAGATCATACATAGAAGACAAGATAGCACAGCTTCTCTATAATTTCTTTACATGTCCATAACATATCATAATGTGCATATAAAATGTTTTAAAAACACTGTTTTGACAGCCACATGTATCAACAGAATGAATTAGCGATCAAGAGTTGAAGTGTTCCTGTACTTCCCTCTTTGTTTTTACTATAGTTTTGTGTTTATTTGACTTTAATTGAATGCTAATGAAGCTTGTGTACTTTGCTTTTCAGTAGGAGAGAAAAAAAAAAGGTATTAGAATACAGGTTCACAGTCCTTTAAACTCTATATTCCTGTCCTAATTCTGGGTTAATTCCAGAGGGTCATCTCATCTCTCCACCCACATTTTTCCCTGGAAGAATGATAAAGATGTTTCCCTCTTGGATCCTCTACTTTATCATTTTTAGTAGACTGCCTTTGAAATTTTCTTGTCTAGTGATACTAATTCCCATGTGTGTTATCATTAAAGTGAATGTCCATGGCCTCTGATACAGCTCAATATAGGAATCTGTATTCTTATCTGTGCAACTGATTGATGATGATGTCTATAGTTCTCATTATAGCATCACAGAATGTACAAACAGAATTAACTGCTTTTTTCTTCTATGCTTTTTTCAATACATGACGAGTAATTTTGCTGCTGACTTCCCTGGAGCACTTTATGGGGTTTCCTTCCTCAATCTTGTTGAAGGCATGCATCTGAGTCTATGAAATTTAAGTTTGGGAATGAAAGAATTTTCTGTAGGGTAGCAGTGTTACAAGCTATGTTTGCCAATAAGGAAGTACTCCCAGTCTTTTGGCAATGTGTTGTTATTAGATTTTAAACACATTTTGATGATCTGTTTATACCCGAAATTCTAGGCAATGTCTATATAGTAGAAATATAGATAATTATTATAAATTTGAACTTTCTTGACACAGAAGTCTAGATTTTATCTTATTTCCTATTTTTTAAAAATAATTTGAAAAGTAATAACTGAACAGAAATGCATTACTGGTCCAACTGTAATAAATTCTCCCAAGGACCACGTAATTTTCTCCTTCTAAAAACCACTTTTCCAAGTGTTATGACCCCCTTAAAAACACAGTAATCCTTTAAAAATATGTGCTAAGCTACACTAGAAACTGAAAGTTCTATGTCCCTAGACACTCACTGGAGCTGTTCTTCCCCTCCGGGACTATGAAAATGTAGTGAAAGCAAGCTGGTTGACCTTGGCCAATTAAGACAGTGCACAATGTTGGATGAAGGGACAGCCCTGACAGGGCTCTGCTTAAGGGACGTGTGCTGTAGTTTCACAGCCACACTGTTGTCAACAAATATTACCCCAGCTGCCAGTTCAGGAGAATTAAAGTGAAAAGAGTTACCAGGAGAAGAGGGAGGAAGCACAGGAGATACATTAACTTAAAAAATGCATTGAATATGTTAGCGCTCAGGCTCGTGCTCTGTTGCCTATGTGGCTTTTGTCTACAGTCTGACAAATGGGACAGTGATGATGAGAAGTTTCAAGAGTGAGCAAGCTCTTCTTCCGTAGAGATGAAATGTCCCAGCAAAATAGACAGAACTATCAGGAGCTTCTGTCTAGTGATTAAACAAGACAGAATTGTCCTGCCAGGTTTAACAGAAATGTATGTTCATGGTATCACAACCACATTTTTGCAACTAGTATTGTAAAGGTACCAACTAAAGTGTTGGAAAAAACTTTTTCTGTGGCAAAGGCTACATAACTTCTAAAATAGCAGGAGCCCAACATTAACAGATTGAAGCAGTTACAGTCACAGAGGTACAGGGCTTTCTCAAAATTGACCCTCTCATTGACCTTCCTATTAGAATCCATTTGCTATTTATTTCTGATGTTTTACTAAGCTGGTGGTTGGAACAACACCATTTTACAAACATGTCAGTTAGTTAAATGTCAGAAAGCCCATTTTGTTTCAGATACAAAATTCCTAGTTGATCCCAATTACCTCTCCACTTCACACCATAATAAAAAATAGAGTGAGTGTGCACATGTTAATCAATGTAACTAGGGAGAGGATGACAGAAATAAAATGCTGATCACACAGCTGAAACACAAGAAGGAGGAATAGATGAGAAAGGATTTATTTACAAAGGTCTGGAGTCTAGAAAGGCTCCGGGGAAATATTAAAGGATGAAAAAAAAAGGACAGAGTGTTCAGAAAAATGCAACTCTTACCAGACTAGGCATGATTAACTGAATTCAGTGGTAATTCTGGTAGACAACTACTGAAAATGTTAAGAGGTTGGTCTGGTCTCGATTCAGAAAGAGGAGGCTTGAATTGAACTGATCTGAGTTCTGTAAGATGCCATTAACAAGTTTCCCTGTTTAACAAAGTCAGTTATTCCTTATTGTCTGAGTATGATATGAAAGTGAACTTACAGCCATTTGAGGTGATACAATGCTTTATGAGACATAGATTTTCATATAGCCTTATTTTAAAAGTTCAAGAAGATTGTTCTAAATAAATGAAGTGCTCTGAAAACAATTCTAGTTGGGGTATCTAGCCTTCACTTTTCTTTTTAAAAGAGGAAAAAAGAAATCATTCAGAAATATATATCTGGCTGTACTTACGTTCTTTTGTTCTACCCAGTACAATTGTCACTGGCATGAAGGTAATTATGACTTAATAATAAATATGTTAAAGGCAATTGCTTGAATTTTTCAAGGAGAAAATGACTGAATAAAAAGAAGCATAATATCATAGAGTTCAGGACAAAAATCTGGATGATTACAGCCAAATCCAACCCCTGTGCAGCAATACATGTGCATCCTTTATCTTCTGACAACAAAAGATATTTTCCAGAGCAGTAAGAGTGGTAAAGTGACTTATTTTTTATCACAATGCCATCTTTTTAACAATGTAATAATCAATACCACACTTAATTCTGATAATTTGTTTGCCCACTTCTATCATCTCCTGTTTCTTCTGCTATGCTGCAATATTGTTCCTGTTGTGTTGATGCCATTACCCTAGAGTGGAGTATCTGTAAGTGGAAAATCTTACTTCATTTATTGGTTTATTGAAGTGTTAATTTTAATGGTATTTCCTCTTTCAATGATTATGAAAGTCCTCTATTGGAGACTGCAGGGATGCAAATTCAGGAAGAAGGGAAAATGAAGAGAAGGATAGAGACAATCTGATGAAGGGCTTGTCTTAGTGTGGCTTTTCCTGCAAAGCTACAAGGTCCTTTAGGAGTTTAGCAAACTACCACGTACTTTCAATCCTGAAGAGTCTGTTTTCAGCTGTGCCAAATGCAAGATGGAAGGAAGGAGCACTGACAATTTTACAGAGTGTAACAGAGGATGATGTACATAGAAAATTTCAAGAAAAGACTAAAATTACCCTGATATGCAGTCCAGTTCTTTTGACTTTACCACGTCATGCTTCAAGGCTAAAAGAGAAAGAGGTTTGAGAAACCTTTTTTTTTAATATGTGTATATAAACTGACACAACAGGTGTCACTTTGACTGCTGTTGCTATAGCAGTTGAGGAGGAGAGATTATAACCATGGGACACTGCGCTAGACTGAAAGTAAGACAACAGAAGGCTATGTATTATCTCTAAATAACAATTATGTGACAAGTAGAAGATGGATGGAAGCAGTTCACTGGGTTTTGGCAATGTACACAGGGACTTAACAGTGTGTTGTCTGTATGTAGAAACATGAAAGAGTTAGTCTCTGCATTGTTAAATTACTTATTATTGGTGAGGTAATTTGCAGTGATTTGTTTGTACAACATGGTTGAACACTTTTATCAGCATTCTAGGGCAGTTTGCTAATGTGACGTATCTTTTTCTTCATTTGCACTTTGAATTATTTTTTAATTAAGGTGAAAAAAATAATACGTCACTTTGAATATGGCCTTATTCCTGACTGCTGGGAAGTCAGTTCCATCTTCTTCAGTTTTATTATTTTAAAGTGATGATAATGGTACTGCCCTGGATTTTAGATCTTTAGGATAATAAATACCATAGGAACAAAGGAGCAAGCTGAAGGAAGATCCATCAATCATATTGTGCCATGGTGGAATTCACCAAACACTGACCTGCAGACAAACAAAAGCCTTTAGTTTTATATTAAAACATCTAGCACCAAGAAAGTACAAAGCAGAGAAGCAGTGGGTGTATCTGAAGTTCAGTATGTGCAGCCATTCAAAGGCGACTCTGTGGATCCTGAGTACTCTTTTTTTGCCAATACAATATAATTCCTATGACAGCAACTGCATGTAAAGAGAAGTGAAGGCTGTTAGAAAAGATAGTGTTCTGAAGTATAAATTAGAGCTTCATTAGCCTTTTGTTTTCATTTCTACATCCAGAAACCTGAAATTGCATCTTTTAAAATAGGTATTTCTGCTACTATTAATCCTTCCTGGCATTAGGAATCAAGATAAATGTGGGATAAAGTTACAAATTTGCTTTCTTTCCTGGAAGCACAAAAAAAAATCAAACTAAAACATACATATAAACTCCTTGAGAGACTGATAGTCTGATAACTGGAGTACTAGTATTTTCAGCTAAATTACAGAATCTGCTTAACAGAGCTGTTGCTAAATGATGAGTAGAGGAAAACTAAGGCTGCAGAGATTTTGCGTCTCTCAGCTGAAAAAGATAACGTAACTCTTTGCAATTGACAGAGCAATGTTCCACAGATTTGGATGATCAACATACTATCATTAGTTTGAGGTTTTGGTGTTCGATTTTCTTTTTGTTTGTTTTTTTTTTTTTGTTTGTTTTTGTTTTTTTGTTTTGTTTTGTTTTGTTTTGTTTTAGTGAATGTCCTAGTTATAGTAGGTATTTTGTCAGTAGTCATAAAATTAAAATTCCATGTCATGCAGCAGCCCGCTTCGTGCAGGATTCTGGGGATCACTGCAGGTAACACTGCTCTGGAGTATGGCTTTTCATCGTGCTTACCCTTGTAACAAGCTTAGCTAAAACGTAGACCATGCTGGAGTAACTGTCACACCAATGCCATTAAAAGGTAGAGAAAATCCAGTATCTTAGCATCATCAGAGAACAAGAGAGATAGATACAAACTGTGAAAGAGAAAAAAGGAGAAAAAAGAAAAAAAAACACCCCATCTTTAAATTCTGTTGAACACTTTACCAGAGAAAATAATTCCTGCTTATAAATATTCTATACAGTGATGTGTTTTCCTCAGCCTTAAACAATACTCTCAGTATTTTTCCAATGACACACTTCTCATATGGGTGCAATAGTTTGTCATTACCAAAGAATTCTTGTTCATTCGAACAAGAAGAGAAGGCTGTATGGAGACCTCATAGCAGCCTTCCAGTATCTGAAGGGGGCCTATACGGATGCTGGGGAGGGACTCTTCTCTTCTCAGTGTTTTTCTTCTTTAAAAACTTCTTTCAATCCTAACATAATTTTCACATTTTCTTTACATAAGACAGCAATATATGTTGATAAAATGGCCTTAAATTTTGAAATTATAGCATGTCTAAGCATTCCTTTACATTAAAGGTTACTGAGAACATGGTGTCTCAAAAATAATTTCATCCTTTTTTCTTTTTTTTTTTTCTGTTTTTGGGTTTGGTTGTGTTTTTTGTTTTGTTTTTTTGTTTTTGTTTTTGTTTTGTTTTTATAAAGGAGGGCCCATAGTCAGACTGAGTTTGAGTTCCTTAAAGTTACTGTGACGTAATATTAGATACTAAATTTGCAGGCAATGAGATGATAATGAGGTGTTAAAGAGCAAATCATATCAATTTTTTTTTTTTCTTTGAAAGTGTGAGTGGCCTAATGGGGTCATGGATATATATATATATATATATAT
>NW_009918110.1:5893-24742 GCF_000696875.1 Nestor notabilis | reverse complement strand
AGGTGGGAGGGAAGAAAAGCAAAATGGGAATCCTAGTGTATAATAAATATTACGGATGCTGACTGTGTGCGTAACAGCTTGCTAAGCACAAGCAACAGGAATGCTGGTTCCTATAATCAACGATCTTCCAATTTGCTTCTAAATTGTAGGTGTGTGTAACTTACGGAGTTGGGGGTAAACCATTGTTTAAACTCAGCCATGTCAAATAAACTATACATTCACAATTAAATGTTTTTCTCCTCTAATGCAGTATTCATAACATGGAGTCTGACAAGTTCCTTTTCATCTAAGACACAGCTAAATACACTTCACAGAAGAGATCTGGTTGCCTATGAAGTTGTTAAAAAGACTCAGAACCACTTCAGTTCTCACAGGAGAGTCATTCCAGTTTCTGATGGTCAGGAATCTTGTTTTCAAACTAATTTCAACATTTAAGAGTTCAAAACATACAGGTTATTGCTACCCTTATTCTGAAGTGGTCAAATTAACTCCATTAGAAATTCTTCGGTAGAGTCAAAGTTTGAAAAAAATGAAGTTTTTCAGTAGCTTTCAGCAAAGACTGTATCTGTAACTGATATCAGAAGTTCAATTTCCATTTTGAAAGCAAGACAAACAGTGAATTGAAACTTTTTGTATTAGCTTTTTCCATTGAAAACCCTTTTCTCTGGCCTTCATCCAACGGTAAGTACACGCATGTATACATTCAAGAAGACCATCTACAAGCATATTTTCAGAATTACAGTTTGCCCCAACAAGACTGATATTGTTAGTAGCTGGGAATACAGAAAAATACAGAATGTACTCAGAATGTAAAACAACAGGTTTTCCTGTATCTCAGGACATTTGCACTGTCTGTATACACACTCATTCTCTGCACACACATACTAATAAATACATATGGATGCGTACCAATGCCTTAGAATACTAAGTGCTGTTTATCCCAGACCTAAGTGAACTGTTCATTTAAATCCTTTATAGAGGGATGCTGTTGATGTAGTAGTATTCATGTAAAGACGTATGTCTTCAACAGATTTCCAGAAAGTATCCAGCATATCTTTTACCCCATTTTCTACCCAATTTATCAAATAAATATAAACATTTTAAAGATGGCAATGACTGGCTGAAGATGGTGGAATTAATTTCAACCAACTGTAGTGAGTCCAAACCTCTCATCATCTGGATGCTTTCAGTACTCAACTGAAAGACAAATTGCTTTCCTAAAGGGTTAAGACAGGCTGGGCAAACTGCCATCTAAAAATAACTCCCTCTCCACTGGAGAGGCCAGAAGCCCAGACAACATACACTAGATGCTTAACAATGAAGGGTGAGTTTCATATGAAGAACTATCTTTCATTAGGCCAACTCACATAGTTTAAAAAAAAAAAAATGACACAGGATTTAGGGCACACAAACCCTTTTTTGTTTTATAATCCCACAACGTTATTCTCAGCTGGGCAAGTATTCTTATTTTGGAGCTAAAGAATGGTGAACATACAAAATCAAGAGATTTTTGTCCCGGGTTACTGTGCAAACCACCAGGAAACTAAGATCAAAGATCACGTGGTTCTGGATGTACATATGGGGGGCTCTTTCCTCAGCTAACATCTTTTCTCTGCTACTTCTGAAATGCTCGCACTGAACAAAGAGGCACTCGAGAAAACGCTTTAAGTGAGTTTTTGCAAGGCACATTCCAATCATAAAGGTATTCTGGTATCATCCACCAAACACACACTTTGGCTGATAATAAATTAAACTGGTTCAAGTCACAAGAAAACTCCATGCCCCACCAATCACTGTGTATGGTTTTAAAATGGTGTAATTCACCTATGTAAGTGTTATGACAAAGTCAAAAGCACAACCATCTGAAAGGAGAAACAAGGTTTTTTTCCTTCTTTTTTTTTTATTTTGTTGTTTGAGGGGGTTTTTTTAATAAAAATTATAACCTCACACTGAAACAGATTTGTCCTTAATAAGATTAACTGGACTGAAACAAGAGCCTGGTTTTAGGCAGTGTTTCTGAAAACGAGTGAGTCAGTACATATCAGAAATGGTTTATACATACGGATATCCAGAGGGAAAAAAATTACTGAAAAATTTGTTTACTTTTTGGAGGTTCAGACTGCCTACAGGTAAAACAGTCTAGCTGAGAATTAGTGTCTAAGGGTGACCGGTCTTTCAGAAGTCTCCGATATAACCCTTCCAGTGAGCTATAGCTAGATATCTGTGTACTCGCCCCTCAGGGACTCCTACACAAGTCCTGACCTTGAATGGTTACCAGCTGGCCTGGCAAAGGCTCCTGCCATGGGATCTGAAATAGCCTTGACGATATACCCAGTGTGGGTTGCAATTAGCGCTGCCACTTGACAAGGACTAATGTCTTCTCTAGTTTGCGTCGCAGTTGACAGGCACAAACAAAAAGCTGCCCACAAACTGTTGAGCAGTACCCAACATAGCAGGAACAATCTGGAGGGAAGCTTTAATAGGCCATTGAAGAAAACTGTGATGAGCTAAGTATGAAACAACAACAGAAATAATAGTGGAGGATTGGAAAACAAGGGCATAAGGCCTAATATGAAAAGATATGCCAGTTGGAAGCAGAAAGGAGCTAACGCTAGAAAGGAGAGATCACAGTGCAATTCTTAGAGCAATGAATCAGATAAATATATCAAGCTCCCTTTGTCTCTAGGCTGCATTTAGCTTCATTGTGTATCTAGGGATGTTGCCCCCACCATTCACTGTGCTCCTTGCCTTGTTCTCAGCAGACAGCAGCATGCTGTGCCACCAGCTCTCACCCCCCTCTCCCAATGAAGGGGGCCCACAAACCTACACTCAGAATTGCAGAGGCTCACATGTAAACAGACTGCTGATTCCTTTACCTTTCTCTTTCCATAACCTGTAAGATAAACCTCTAAAACATAAGTCTGAAGTTTACAAACTGGATATCATACCACTAAGCACTGTGGACAGGCTGGGAAGCAACACCTTCCCAAAGAGCACTTTGAAGTGGCTCTGTTCTACTTCTGGTAGAACCTTACAGGGTTACAGAGGAAGCTATTAAGACTAAAGGGCATTGAACAAAGCTCAGAATACAGTCCAGAGTTTCCAGCTCATACATCAATCATTTATAGAAGAAAAAGTGACTTGTGATTAGAGAGGGAAATCAAGGATAACACGGAAGAGATGCCATAAACTTAAACAATTTTCTGAATCTTTGGATATATTTCTTCCCTCTGTGTTGACAAAATCTCCCATAACCATTGAAGCTACTGAAAACACACCATTTCTCCCAAAATGCCCAAGCAGCCAACCAAACCATGAATTTGGACAACTATGTCAATGCACTTCCCAGTCAGATTTAAAAGAGTACCAGCTGCTGAATACTGGCTAACAAAGATTCAACTATCTGGCACTCCTAGTCTCAGAGAAGCCAGTCTTAAAGAAAGTAATTTCCCTCTTTAGAGGAGGTGGGTTTATTATTTTTGAAAATTTCTGGGATTTGAGGTAAGAAATGCACACAGACAGGAGGGAGCAAAACTAGCAGCTGGAAAGCTGAGCCCTTCAGACAAGCTGGCAGAAGAGATCACACACTTATTCTTAACAAAATATCTAACCGCAAAAGATCCATTGCTTGGAAGGAGATCAGTCCAAGTTATGTACGAGAGAGGTGCCCCTGCTGTTTAGGCTTTGAGCTTAGAAAATAAATCATGTATTGTTTCAGAATTTCCTCATTTATTCTACTGATATATTTAACAAATTTAACTCAACTTCTGCTAAAGTCGTTGTTCTACTAACAGGAGTAAGAGAAACGTGTGCCAGGACACAGGAGTAAGTACCAGGTGAGTCATTTCACAGACAGAAACCCGTTAACTACGAGCTCAAACAGGATCATGTTTTATGTACTTCAGTATATTAGAGATCAGCATCAGATGATGTGGCATCAGATGATGCAGAAGATGGGACATGAGGGACATAGGCTGTTAGAGCAAGGCTCCTAGGTCTGCTCCGCTTCTCAGATTATTTATATAGTTCATAAGAGTTCTTATTTAATAAGCATTTCACTAAATAACCTACATGGTAAATTGACTGACCAGAAAAAATCAGTGCAGAATTCTGTCCTGCATCACATCAATAACATCTATAAGGCTATTCTCAGCTGGCAGCATTGCAGAAGTGCTTTCTATCTGTAGAAATTTCTCACAATCTGGACATACAAACCACTTAACACCAGTCATGCAAAAATTGTTATTAAAATAAATATCCACTATTCCTTCTGTGTTCATCAACTACCTTTAGTGGTAACAGTTATGCCCTTCCAGCTGCATGGACAAACATGGTATCTTCCATCCTGTCACTGACAGACGATCACTGCGATGATGATGATTTACAGTGACCACACTTAATCAGATTGCATAGTGAAGAATGCAATGCTTCCCTATCAACTTGCTGAAGTAACTGATGAGGCTAAAATGGGATTTACAGAACAAACAGTTTGAGATAAGAACAAAAGAATTCACTTTGTTCAAAGAAATCACTTTGCCTTTTTAGGACATCTCAGAACAAGTTAAGGCTTTATAAATTCTACAACAGCACAGATGCAAGCTGCTTTCAGAGTCACCCTTAGTACTTCCAGTAGCAAATATGCCTGTAGATAAGTATGTACTTGAGGGTTTGATCTGCCTCTCAAAAGTTTGTGAACCTGTTTCTTACCCTTTATAGGTTGTTACTTCAAAGGTAGTTTAAGGGTTAGAAAATGAGTATCAATTAAAAATAAACCCAAAAGTCAGTCTGAGGAGCAGAGCGGCTCATACTTTCACTTTAACAACAGCCGTCACAGGTTTCCTGCATTTCAAACAGAAATATTCCAACTGCTAAACTCTTTTCATTCATTCCGTCCCATGCAACTCTGTCCCATTTGCCTTCCAAGAAAGCCTGAAACTTTACATTTCATTGACTTTTACTTACAAGTCCATCTGTGTCCCCCTCTTGTCTGTCCCCCACTGTATTGGCTCGTGTGGTGCTAAACAACCTGCTATTTTGTTTATTAATACTTCAGTGGTTTTTTGCTGAACAGAGAAAGATGAAAAATCAGGAGGCAAGACCACAAATCTCCATTTCTCTGGGTATATCTAGCCTAGTTACTTATCAACATTATTATCCCAGGAACAGAAAACTGTTCTGAAAGAAACACCATAAAAGTTGCAGAAAGATTTCCTGTTCAGCCCTAAAAAGTATTTGCTGAACAGCCAGACAGATAACAATGCAGAAACAACAATGTCCATCTTCTAGTGATAAGCCTGCCCCATTATTTTGTACCATTTCTCTACAGTTAGCTTTTCTGCAGTAAATACCAACATGAGATGATAAATACTATGAGAAAACCAGGGCCACCTCAGGACCACCAGACGTCAGGAAAAATTTTGGATCTCCCTTTGAACTTGCAGGAATTAAAGGCTAATCTCCATTTTAAAAGGAGAATTGCTTAAAGCTTTCTGCAGTAGATTAAAATCTTTACTAGATAAACTACCTCTGTTCCTCACATCATTTTACAGTCAGCCACACGGGTCATCTTGGAATAAATCACAACAAATCTGGGAGGAAGATAAAAAGTGATTTTTCTGACTGCAGTCCTTGCACAGGCACACTCCAGTGTGAGCTCCCCCTTCAATGGGGGCTTGTGCTCAGCCACCCTTTCCCAGCCCATGTCCTCATCGAATTACAATGTCCTGCAGAACTACCCTTACCTTCCTTTGTGTTAGGGCCCTAAAGACAGTAATTTACGTCTAATTAACGGAACTGAGTCATAACGAGCTTCTTTCTTTTACACGACTTGAATGTTAAATGTCCGAAATAACCAATGAAACCCAGCTTTTAGTCCTGCTCTGTGTGTTAAGTTTCTGCAGCACAAAGCTGTTATTCAACTGATATACAGTCGAGGGTCGAGGGTTATTCACACTGACACATTCTTAAAATGGCATGTACAGAGCCCCCAGCTTTAATATTTTAGCTAAGCAGGCATGTTGAAAGAGGCTCATCCTTCGGGACCTGCCGATTTTCTCCTCCAGCTTTGAGATGGTATCCTTTTACCACTGGCTGAATTCAACAGCACTCTCGAGGTGGGATTAATTTCCACGTCGGAGAGACAAAAGACGGGATTAAAGTTGGGAGGCAGGTGCACAAAGGGCTGTGCATCTGTCTGAAGAAAAACACTATAAAGCAGTTCTGCTGCTGGTCAGAGATGAACCACCGAGATGTCACGAGGTAAATCAAGGCTGTCAAAGAAAGCAGCTAAAGTGGGAACAAAAGCATGCATAGAATCATAACAAGAAAAGAAACTCAGATGCTCACTCTAGGAAAGAGCGAACTGTTGCTCATTTGGTGAATCAATCCACAATAATACAAAACAAACACACACACACAAATACTTAAAGATATTGACCAATCATTCCAAAAGACAGGGCAAGTTCATCTCTTGAATGATCCTATTTTCATCATTGCATTTTAAGTTATATAAACAACGATGACAATGTGTGTATACATTACTATAAACAGGAACACAAAAACCAGTCTAAGTAGGACCAGGCAGACCATCAACCCCCATCATGGGACAACTTCCTTCTTCATGGCACTACACAAGGTACCAAAACTCTGAAGAGAAGTCGAATGGGCCCTTCTACTTGCACAGCACGGATGTCCCCACACACCCACTCAACTATGAATGGATGTGTGAAAGAAGAGATCCCTATGCTACTTTGTAGGCTTAGGCCTCCTTGATTGATTTTTGAGACAATTACAAATACAGACTCTTTTGTGGGTTACTAAATGCAATAAAGACTGAGATCTTTTCAATAATTTTAAGTAATTCTATGTGTTACTTATAACATGATAGTTAAAAAAGTTTTTTTTTCAAACTTATTTTAAGAGCAGCGCATTCTTTAAACTATCATGCCTCATGTCAAGTGACATGTAAATATAGTTACACATCCACCTACTCATTCTTATCTGTAGTTCACCTGAAATGCAGTTATGACAGCAAAATAAAACCTCAGACTAAAGTGACTAATACTGAAATTGTTATTCCTGAAAGAGAGGAGATTTAGTCATTAAGAAGACATTCTTTACTGTGAGGGTGGTAAGACATTAGAGTATGTTGCACAGAGAAGTTGTGGCTGCCTCATTCCTGGAAGCGTTCAAGGCCAGGCTGGACTAGGCTTTGAGCAACCTGGGCTAGTGGAAAGTGTCCCTGCCAATGGCAGGGGAGTTGGAACTTTAAGATCCCTTCCAATCTTAAGAAAGGGATTAGAATCCCTTCCATAGAAACCATATGGAACCATTCTATGGTTCTATGAAATCAAGTTAGTATGGAAACATTCAGAGTTTAGACTTTGTGTCAGCATGGCCACCTTACCTGCAGCAACCTGCATTTCTATACTTGTTGCTGTCTCTAGCTTTGTACACACCCTTTTAAAAAATGTCACAGAGTGAAGACAACTTAAACAGGCACGGCATTTATTTTTCAGCTGTTCTGAGTTACATCCTCTCTCCCTCTACATCATTCTTTTTATGCAAACTTGTGCTAGTAAGACAAAACTACAGTTTTTATACTACAAAATTAATGTAGTATAATTTACTGCATAAACTTTAAGTGGTTTGAGTTGTGATTTTTGGGTGTGAGTTTTTGTTGGGTTTTTTTTTTGGTTTTTTTTTTGTTTGGTTTTTTTTTTACAACGAATTGACTATATTAAGAACTACACAGCACTTTTTTTCCCCTCTGTTGGTCAAAATAACTGATGCATATTAAGCTAATAATGTAGTTGGTATAAATAATCAAATTGCTTAATAGAAAGAAAAAGTTGGTTTTAAATCAGTTAAAAGCACCATTTGTTGAAACTGAATTACTATGAGCACTTTTAATTTTACGGTCATATGAAAAGAAAAATAATGTACATTTAAAAAATCATGCCTGTCAAACATTCATTTTATTAATGTACTATTCTAGTCTTCCATGTCAATGGTTTATTAAATGTAGTTTTCAAAGAAATCTACCATATAAAGAAAACAATTTAAGCACATCACACTATATTAAAACTAAACCTCATTTGAAGAAATATTGGCAATGAAGTCCGTAAGCGGAATTGCTTTCAGAAGCAACACAAGTTCTCATTCAATTAAAGAATTGGATAATCAAACAAGAACATACTTAGTAAAATTACTTCAGCCTCTTAAACCCAAGCATAGAAAACAAGATATACAGTTTTCCATATTATCTTTTATATGAAAACATAGAAAAAAATCAAGAACCATGTATCCTGAGTTTGTCAAGATTCCCCTTCCTCCTCCTTCAATCAATCCAGTTCTGCTCCTTTAAAACCGAGACAAAGGGATTTGTAAAGGCTGATTATCATCATTCGCGTGTAAAATGCATTTTTACTGGAGGAATACCAGGGCAGATAAGAAAACAAGAAGGAGGGCAACTGCTAATCAGAACACACATCAAACATGAAGAACTATTTCCAGAAGTTTCCCCCCGACTAATCCAGAAGAGCACACACCTGAAAGCACAGAAATGGCAATCTGCTAGTGAGACCACTTTGTTTGCTAAGAGCATGAGGTTCTGGCTGATGTCTAAGAAGTTCCCAGAGCACAGTTGCCCAGAAGAGGTATTTTTGAAATAGTAAACACAGTGTTTCAACCCACGAAGCACAATACAAGGTGCATCACAAATTACATTAATCTTTCTGTGAAAGAACAAGTAAAAAGCCTGACGAAAGCTATGCATAATTTTCTACTTCTATACTGGCAAACAACTTTATTAATTACAAATCTGGTATCTTTAACATTAATTTTATCCACGTTATTTTCTATAACAATTTCTTTTCCATTTTAACACTTCTTAAACATGGTTTATGCAAGTAAGCTGAATTTTGAAGAAAACCTTTGTTGACTGTCAATATAACAATGTATGACATTGCACTAAACTCAGATTGCTCCAACATGTGCTGTTCTAGACCTGAAAGCAGCTTACCTTCTCCCCCACTATGAAAACTGAATGTGAAAGTCTGCTTCCTTATGTAGATAAAAGTTAAATGTGCATAGTAAGAATTTACTCCTAAAATTTATAAGTGGTGGTCAATGAAATTTTAACGCTAGACAAAGATGCCAGATAGAATTAATTCCTGCAATTTAAGTCTCAAATCGATGTAATTTATGTGGCAATGCAGTCATTCATTTAACAGCCTGACAAAGCAACACTTGCATATCTATGGGAAATTTAATTTCGAGATGAGGATATAAAGATGGCTGGAGCATTGCTAATAAACTCATGTGTCTGTGGGTACGTTTTGTTTTGTTAATGTATGCCTCCCAATAGGAAGCCCCTGCTTTCTCGCCCCACCCCTTCCTTGTTCTGGCTTTTCCAAATACAAGGTTCTTAATTTTCAGTTGTTTCCACCTTGTTAGAAACTCCATTTTTTCCTTGGATATAAAAGCCCTTTTGCTCCTATTCTTACAGAATGACCAACAACAATAACAGTGACAAAAATTCAGGCTGGAGAGAACTACTTGTAAGCCTTATCTCTATGGAGGGGTTTTAATTGCTTGGTCAGGTTCTTCTTTTCTTCTGTGTTCATGCACTGATGCAGCTGCACCAATGCCAAACTCACACAAAGTAATGGATGCAGTATTTTTATGGCAGTGCAAAACATGTGCATTACTATTACTGCAACATTGCAGGACGCCAGGATTTGCAATGAAACATCAGTGTTGTTTCCCACCCCCTTAAGTTTTTACCTTTCTAAGTCTTCTGTTTATGAAACACAAATCATTTAGAGTAGACTAAGTGTTTGACAAAGGCTATCCATTTGGTTTGTTTGCAGGGGGGTGGTGGTGTGTGTGTGACATTAGGAGTTTACCTTTGCATAATACGGGTTCAGTAGAAAATGTGCAAATGCTCTGAAAAGCAAAACTGTGGCTGAATACATTTTTCCATTTCTGGGAACAAGGAAATATGCACTTTCCATATACACAGAAAGATACTTTGCAGCTGTTTACATAGTCGTCATAAATAAAGATCCAATATCCAAGAGCTGGATACCACATCCAACTTTAAAACATTACCTCTCGCTTCAAGGATAGTTAAACAGTAATAAATTTTTATCAAAAGAAGTTCACCATCATGGTTGCATTAAAAAAAAAAAAAAACCTAAATAAATATGGACTTTTTGCCAATATCAACCCCAAATATTACTTTAAAGGTGCTCATCTCAAGTTTTTATTAAGGACATAATGATGACCACTGAGCCATCCAATCTTCTCTACTTTGGAAGGGACTCCAACTTAAAATTGGAAAAAGTCTGAAATATAATACTAAAGGCATTTAAAAAAATACATTACCTCAGTACCTTGGGACCTGGTGAATCAAAGTGTTGCCTTTTTGTTCTTTTTTCATTTCTGAATAATTATATGAACAGAGAGAAGCAAAATCTCTTTTCAGAAAGGCAATGTATTGTTCCCTTCAGAGTATACTTCACATTCCAGTACACATTTCTTTATGAGTATATGACTCCACTGAATAACGTTTTCTCAGTACTGCAGACCACAGTATAAATCCTGGGTCGCAATTAAAGCATCCCATAGGTCTATCACAACAGCTAAAATTCCTATGTGACACAGCACAGTACAGCACTGCTACGTGCTGAAGAGACAGCTCGGGCTGAAACACTCGTGCTTGTGACTAAAGCAGAGAAATACACAAATACACTGCCCAACACATGGTTCTCTCTGGTGCTCATTTCAGAAGCAAAAACACATAGACAAAAAAATGGTACTATTTCACTTTGGCCAGAATTATGCATGACTTCCACCAGCATGAGAACAAGAACAGAACACAATAAACTATTTCTAAAATTGCACTGCTGTTTTATAAGAAAAGAATTAGGATTCCAGGAAGATCCTTCCCTAGCTTGCATTATGATTTGTTTGGGGTTTTTTAAAGCATCTCAGAGTGCTGATTTCATTAGGTGAGCTTGTCTTGCTGTTAGGTGGACTAGTTACATATATTGGAATTTGGTCTTTGCAACCAAGAGAACAGTCTAAACTTCTGCTGAGGTTTCCATCTTCGCAGTTTTTCAGTTCCTGGTATATGGCACCTCAGTGCTGTTAGGGCAGAGTGAAAGTGATGTTCCCATGACTGCTATAAAAGGAGAGTAAAGAAAAACTGCCATCTTGAAAATACTGAACTTAAATTACAAACTTTCAGAGAAACTGACTGAACTATGTGGTCTGCCACTTCCCAGGTATCTTTTCCCCACAGTTCTTTTCCTATTACATAAATTATTTCCCTAAGTATTAAGTCTTTTAAGTATGAATCACTTACACAGAAGCTGAAGTTTATGCATGAAACAATTTAAATTTAACCAGTCACCATCTTACTATAAGGGATCATTCTGCTCTACATGTGGTAGTCAGTAAAATATTAACAACTTCCAAAAGGAAATAATCACGCTGGAGAAAGCCAAAATGTGGCAAATTAGTTGCATGTAAAAAAATATTTCCCATGTAAAGAAAATGGGCGTGCTTGCAAATAAATTTGTGCTATCCTGAATACTCTGTTAAACACTATTTGTAAGGATTATTTCAGTAATAAATGAATCAATATCCAGCATCTAACACCCAGGCAAGTTTGCTCCAAGCACAGGGAAATAGCCTTCAGATAGAACCGGGGTTATCTGTCAATTTACACTAAAAAAATCCAAACAGCTCTTTTATGATTAACACAGCATTTAACACTACTGTCAACAGGGTTGTACAGTAATACACCACCCACCAAAGCTTGTTAAAGGAAAGACTACCTGTCAATGATTATATATTCTCATACACCTCTTTCAAGTCAGAATTAAGGAAACACAGGATTTGGGAAGAGGCACTAATTTCACAAAGGAAGTTAAAAATTCATAAAGAACACCCAGAATGACTAATTTTTTCCTTCTTCTTTTAAACCTCCCTGATTCCAAAGGCACGATCATTCTGGGGAGGGGGCAAGTGGGGAGGAAATTGGAAGAGTTGTCATCTCTTTCCCCAGGACATCCAAAAAGAGCTAGGAACCCATGGAAGACAACAGGTTTGGGATTTTTTTTTTCCTTTTGTGGAGGTCTAAAATATTTTCCACTGGATGTGTACCTCTCCATCTAACAAACTTATGCCTGCTGATAGTGGAGCTTCTTTTCTTAATGCATCTCCAGCAGACCTTCCAAGATATACAAACACAGACAGAAAACATAGTAATTAAATAGGTATCTTCCTAGTAAGTAAGATCTAGAACTGACACGAGGCAGCTGGCTGTAGAAACCAGGAATTCATGGCTGCTCAATGCATTTCAAATCCTGTTATACTTGTTGTTTTACTCTACCATAAGATGTTAAAAAAAAAAAAAGGAAAAAAAATCTGCTATGTCAGGGGAAAAATAAATATATAAAAAAAAACCTGAGATTGAGAGATTTTACCTATTAGATAACCAATCCTGAAAAGCAATGATCCTTTTATTTGCTTCTGTTTGGATAACAGTCTTTCCTCACTTGTGCTTACTTGCACGCAGTGAGAGCAATGAAACTTAAAACATGTATTTCTCAAAAGGATGCTGTTAAATTTGGAAAAGCATATATTATTTGTGAAAAATAAAAGATCATTATTGCTTGCAGTGATCTCTTGCAGACAGCTGCCAGATGGGACAATTCCCCAGACTGATCTGCTTTCCGATTCTGCTTCAGATAACCAGCTTTCCTAAATAATTTTAATTGCCTGACATAGAATGTCTGGCAGTAAGTCATACATATTTCTTCTGCAAGTTGCCATAAAAATTCTACTAGTTCTCACTAGGATAAGAGTTGTCATCATTTACACATTTGTAACAACCCCTTCCTTTCTGTCAACTGCTCCTTGATCCTTGTTTTAAAAACACCATTCAAACATACGAAGTGATTAAGGGTTACCAAGTCAAGAAAATACAGCTATAAAAAGACAACAAACCTATGGCTTTTCTCATAACCAGAGCATGGCTAACTAGTCCTCCAAATCTTCTGTCAAGTCTAAGGTAAAGAAGAATAAAGACATAGCAAAGAAAGCTAAGCAACATACCCAAGAAGAAGCCTGGCATGAGCAATTAATATTGGAAGATTAAAGAGCTGAACATACTGTATATCTTGGCTAAGCAACAAATAAGGGAGTTATCATAATTATCTGCAAAGCACTTGAAGGACACAGTACAGGGAGGAGGAGGAATTCTATAAGGGTACCAGGAGAGCACCAGTCGTCATAGATAAGGACGATGGAGGCAGAGTCTCAGGAAAAGTCTTGAATAAGAATTACTCACCACACTATTGTGTCTAAGAAGTAATGCTTCCCGTAACACCCTTACTTCCAAAACACTGCACCATCTCTGGAGAAAAAGAGACCTGCACGTGGGAACAGCTCTTAGCACTTTGCGAGCTATGTGAAAGTGGCCAGTCTGTGTCATTCACCTGCAGAATTTGTTGTCTTCTCTGCAATTTTGGTGTTTTCCCACATGCGCTTTGCTGGTACAGCAGGAATTGAAAAACATGGATTTGAAAAGCACTATTACTGGCCAAAATAGTAAGAGATTTTTTTTATTTTTTATAAACCCACAAACAAAAATAGCAAAATAAAAAAACCCTTAGAGAATCTTTCTCAAATATGAAGAAAAAGCCAAAACTTTGAATAAAAAAACCCATCAAACCCACGAAACAACAAAACCCCCACCTACTTACCCAAAAGAATCTGGAGGTAATACACTGACATACCCAGAGATGAATACCTTAACACAGACAAAGGGATAAGAGAAATAAAAAGCACATCCCTCCTTCCTTTCTCATGTGTCAACTAAGATTTACTAAATCTTAGCCCATTTTCTTTTTCACTTACATCAACATCTGAAAAGTATCCATAAAACCATTTTATGAACCACTTTCCAGAGACAGCACTGAACAGGTCAGAGAAAAAACAGTAAGGCTGCTGAAACTGCATATTTATGCACATGTCAAAACAACGTAAAATAGAGCAGATGACAGAGTTTTAAATCCCAGAAGTTCATGTGCTTCTACATAGGAATTTCCTCAAATAGGCTTTCTAACTGGCATCAGTGTAGGAAAAAAAAAAAACTATTAAGGGAAATGAAGACGACAATGGTATTGGCTTTATCCCACTAATCAAAGCCTGTATGACTCCACAAGATCAAGGAAAAGATACCTGCTAAAGTTCAAGGTTAGCAACACCTGCACTCCAGGACAGCAAATTTACATCTAGTCTTTGAAAGGCTCTGTAGTTCTCAAGATTTACTAAAACAGAAAGGGAGATGCAGAAATAGATCTATCAGAAACATCTGGCAATAAGAAAATCTACCTGTCCAGAAAAAAACCCCACAACCTTAAACAACAAACGAACGCATCACTGGATACACACTTCATATAGATGAAGGAGACACAAAAAGAAAGACAGAGAATGGCATTATAGCATTCTTTCTAAAAATATGCTTTCCTGAACAAAGTAATGCATTTGATTATAAACCGTGAGCCAAATGCAAAAAGCTGGTACACCTGTGAGGGTGTTAAGTAAATTATTTTCAGTGGGTGATGGATGGGTTGGTACCAGGACAAAGCAGCTTCTTTAAGTATACAGCCTACTTCTTAATAAGAACGGCTGCCACCAGTTCTTGGTGCTCTGGTTCCTTCAGCAGACTTAGCTGAATCCACACAATTTTTAATATTGAAGATGATAAAGAAAAATGCACTTTAAACTTAGGTTCCAGACTGAAAATGCAAGGCTAGCAATGAGAGGGAACATAATTAAACTTGTACACTAAGCATATCTGATGTAGATCTCACTGACAAATACACTGGGAAGTACAAAGCCATTTTTACAGACACACTTTCCAGAACACACACATTTTACGGCGAGAACAGAATATAGCATCCTCTGTTGACTTCTTGTTAATTTGCTTTCTGAATCCTGTACATACCAGGGCTTTCAATTCAACTTCTAGAATGAGCCCCATTCTATGAAATGTCGCTGTGCTTGTGCGAGCCTCCAATTTTAGTTAAAAGGCCATTGCAATACCTTTTATAAGTTTTCCCTCCACCCTAAGGGGTTGTATGTAAAAAAAACCACCCATAAAGTATGGTGTATAGCCTCCTAATTGGCAATAGCTTATTCTATTTGAATATTCTAAAGAATTTCCTGGCACCACTAACCTTTGTTTACAGTTAATTATTTTTTAGAAGGAGAAAAGCATCATTACTTTCCTCTAAATGTGATAGCTCTTTTCTAATAGTCATAAATATAAATAAGGGAACCAAATAATGTCAGACTTATATGATGCTTTTCCTCAAAAAAAAAAAAAAAAAAAAAAAAAAGAAGGGGGGGTGGAGGGGTGGAAAAAAAATACTTCTAAGGTCGATTTTATTTAAACAATGTAACACAATCATTTTTGCTACTGCTTTTATTATACGGTGCTGCCCTAATGTTCCCCATAGCCCTGCCATCAGCCTGCCCAGACTTTTTGTTCCCTCTGATTTTTCTCCATAGTTTAGGCACAGTAGTTCACAGCATTTACATTTCTTTTCTTGGAGTCCAATTTAAGATCTTTATTTAATATAGTGTCCCTGGGCTCTGCACACCAGAGAGCAATTGGGGGATTTTTGTTTGAGGGATGGCACTCGGACTACCATGTGATCCTTAATTCAAATGCTGTCCCCTTTAGTAACTTCATTCTTATGCAAAACCGACAGTATTTTACTTTTCTTTCTATTACTCAAGTAATGTTTGTTTGCAGTCTCCAAAACAAATGCAAAACTAACAGAAATAAATGCACCCAAGTTATCTTATCCCCAAATCCTGGACAGGCTGTCAAGCAAGATGCTTACTTACAGCTTGTCCTTTCAGAGAATGCTAGGATTACATTTCATCCTTTTATGACGGTTCCTCCTCCCACAAAGGTACCTTTGGCAAAGGCTGTCAGGTAGAAGCATCCAAGAAGCATCCAAGCATCTGCATGGAGTAAATTTCATCCACAAACCCTATCTGCTGCTAATTCAGTATTTGTGTATTTTGTGCATGAATCCTCTACTATGTAATTTATGCAGTCAGTTCAAAAGTACACTGAAGTCATTAGATGAAGCTGAACATTTAGTCTACTCAGAATTACGTTATAGAACCCTGAGCAGCATCAGAAATGAGATTATCTGATTTTCATGCAAAAGGGAAGAAAGCATAAAGGCCTTCAGTCAAGTAGACCCTCGCTTTCCTGAGCTAACGCTGTGTATTTCAAGTTTCCCTTTGAAAAAGAAATTAAAAAAAAAAAAATTGTAATACCACATAGCACAGCATTTTGGCCATCTCCTTTCTAGATAAATAAACTGCTGCCTTAAAATGATCACCATCTCAAAAATTCATGGTAAGCAAGAAGCTTTAACCTATGCCCAATGCTGACATGGATGGTGGGAAAAGCATGATTTGGTGTCAAAATGACCATCACAGAATCCAAATAAACTTAAATCTAAAAAGTCTCTTGAATAGTTTTGTAAATACAAGTTATTAAAGAAACTACAACCTTCCATCTTTTCTCAAGTTAATATATCTGGAAAAAAAATATATACCTAAAACTCAACAAGAATGCTTATTTTTGGTCATTTTATGTTCTACAAGCGAGTATAAAGAAATCAGTTTTAAGAAAATTATCTTTTACTGTATTACAAGTCATGTTTCTTTGTAAATATCTAGTTCTTGTATGCATATAAAAGTGTGTCACAATTATGTATGCAGATTAATTTATGTTCCCTAAATTGCACACAGCTTACAACTTGTTTCTTCAGCCCACCTGTACAAAGAATTAATGTTTGCAAATGCTTCATTCTGAAGCAACACTTTCTTGGAAAGGATAAGCAAAAGCTTGCTTCATACGTTTGGGTTAGCCAGCCTGCAAACCAGAAAGGAGTTGAAGACAAATGGTTAACATCTTCAGTAGCTCACTCTTTCCTGTCTACAAAAGGAAAATCCTCCCATATTGGGTCTTTAAAGAGTAGTTTTTCTCTAGGATCATTCTCATAGCTACTAACAAGATTCATCTTGAAAGAACACCTTGTTTACAGTAAAAGTATTATTCTTCCATTAATTAAACCAGATTATCCAGTTGTTTGTTTTTTATTTTAACTGAAACTATTTAAAAATCCACTGGTGCCACTTAAGTTGGCAAACAAACCAATAACCCACAACTGGTGGTGAAGGGCCAGGGGGGTTGGGAAATGAGAAATATAGGGGGCTTGCAAACTGTCTAATTAAAACAATAATAAATAAATAAACCTAGATGTTCAGTGAGCATGACAAATGGTGAAGAGATAAACAGACTCGTTTTCTAACACTTAAGTCTTGGCTTTTGACTAAGAGATCCCTTCCCAGAAAGGAAATAATGCCCTGCAAGCTACAGACCGCCCAAAACATCTGTAAGTATAAACTCCTTCAGGACATTTATTCATTCTTAACATGTGCCCTCATTAACTTTTTATTATAGTTGCAATCTAAGCCAGTGGAATTTCTTACTTATTTGGCCAGTGCTGAAGGTCAGGGAGGAAGTACCCAGCTAAACACGGGGGGCCGGCTGCTGCTGCAATAGGGAGAAGCCAAAATGCAATTGTCTGGGCCTGGTGCTCAGGGCTTCACCATGCGGCTGGCTGCTGCCTGACTCCTTCCAGCCCATTGGAAGAGACTGCAGCAGCAAAGCCAAACTCGGATTTACTAAAAATCAGGTTTGCTCTGAGCAGGAAGGTGGTCGGTCTTCCGCACTCCTTTGTACTATAGTAAACTATGGCATTTATCTAAAATCTTTTCAAAACTTGTAGTATCCTGCTCATGTCAGATCTCTGTAGTAAAATCAACCAGTCACACTTTCCTCCCTCCCTAACCTTAAATGTATGCTGACTTCAAATTCTAGTTAGCCTTATTGTTACAAAGAAAGTTAAAAACAGGGAGTGAATTTCCCTTCCTATTTTTAAGCTGACAGCACTTCTGCCCACCCTGTAATCTCGCCTGGAGAATGAGCGGAGCCCTTTAAGTACTGCATCTTGTGGAATGGCTTCCTACAAAACAAACCCACAAACATTTAAGTGACTTGACAGATTATGGGGATTTTGAGAAAATAAGTTATCTTAGGTCTTGCACCACATCCCAAGAGAGCAGGAGACAACTGCAGCTTAACTTCTCATTATTCCAGCAAAACCATTCATGACTCTTTGCTGTGTAACCCCTGCACTTCTCGTCTTTCATTATGCTCTCAAGAATGCACACCATCTCTTGTTAAGAATAATTCCACTAGTCAACATATAATTTACATACAGCTCTTGAGAAATAACAAAAACAAACCCAACTCCACCGTGAACCTTGCAAGATTATCGGGTTTTAGCACACAAACCTCACGTGGGCCTTATGTCCCAGCTCTCGACATCACACACTTCACAGGGCTGTCTACAAGAGATGAGAAGGCTGTACAAGAAAGGAAAAGTAGATCTGCAGTGTGATCTAGTTAAAACCAATAGCACTAGAACTACATATCTTACACCTACAAATGCTTTTGACATACACTAGCAATGCATGGTAGCTTTCAGCTGCCCACCTTCTGGATGTGTCAGAACTTGAATATGTGCACAAGGAGACTGTCAGCTGCGAAGTGACAACAGTAACCTGTTCCCCTAGCAGAGCACCATTCCTAGAATGCTGAGCAAAGGCACATTTGGTTCAAGGTACGCACTGAAAAGATGAGGCCTTTCTGGTTCAACAGGTTGGGGATATGGA
>NW_009918110.1:0-5862 GCF_000696875.1 Nestor notabilis | reverse complement strand
GAATGATGGAAAAGCAGTGCTGGGGTCTGCATTTAGGAAAGCAGGATGAAAACGTGCTGCGGGGCAAGGCTGGGTCCTATTTTCAGGGAGGGAGGGTAACAGTAGGAGTATAGAAAAGACAGATTTGGGAGTCCTTCAAGTAACTCCAGAGCCTTTTGTCACATGGTGCAGACTTAAGCCAAAAAGCTCAATTTAGCCTGCATGCAACCACTCTGAAAACAAATAAAGAGTGGAGAAAGACCACTCAGTCAAAGAAGTTTGGGGTTATTTCTGTAACACTGTCTTTAGTTTTTACATACAGAAAACCCTAGAGAATGTCTTCCAAGGTTTGCCATGAAGCAAAACCAGCTTTTTGAAGATAATTTAGTTAACTAGTAAAAAGGATGGAATGAACTTTATGTGGCATTTCAACAGCCCTGTCCTGTCAGAAGATTACAGACATCACAAAATATGTGTACTGAGCAATTGTTAGACCACGGATAGCGATAATGATAGCCTGTGCTACACAGGGCTTTTCATTGTCAGTGGGCTCCGCAAACAAAAAAAGCATCACTACAAAGGTCCTTCCTAACACAATTTTGCCTGGAAAAATATGAAAGAGCTTTAAACCCCTGACATCTTCCTCCCAACCTTCCTTCTTGACCACATCCCTCTTCAGACTTCAGCTGGCAAGTAAGTATGCCAACTTGACTCTTTTTGCTTTCAGGGGATAGAAAAAAATGACAGAAGACCATCTTGATTTAATGCCATGGCACATTAATTCTCTCATATATTAATTCTATTATCACACCTCCGAACCACATTTCTCAGTGGTTCACAGGTCTAACACAGGGAAACGGAGGGTTTGAGCCTTCTTTTAGGACAGGGAACATCAAGGCAGGCTCTACAGAATTAGCAGTGTACAGCTGGTATGAAAAGCAACTCGATAAAGCCCATCCCCTTCAAGTCAACATGTTTCAGCAGCAACCCGGATCTGTAAAAAACAAAAAAAAAGAAACAAAACCTGAAAAGAACTTCACTTGTCAAAAACTGCTAAAAAGTTCAATCCCGCTAACAGAACTGTCACAATTTCTATTTTCTGTTCTTCCAACATAAAAAATAACTTCCAGGGTGCTGCACCTCAGTGTAGCACTCTCTTCCTCTGAAATATTTTCTTTGGACATTTTAAAAGCTGGGTTAATTTAGTAGGCAAAGTGGCTGGATTCTATGTCAGGCCGAACCACCCAAGGACTAAAGATTTTTTGTATTACTGTCCAGTAACTTTCAATTACTAAATCTACACAATTTTATATGACCAACCAGAAAAACAAGTGGGAAGCACATGGCTTTTGCTCACGTTGTTATGATTTTTCTTTTTTTAATTCCACCTTAAGGTTATGTTATTTTTTAACAGCATTTTTTTGTGTCACCTTTGCGTGTTTGATTGTTTTATCTTACAGACTATGCCAGTGAGCAGACAATGACTTCTCCACCTAGCTTGGGAGGATATAACCCCAGTTCTTCCTCTTTTAGCTGTAAAGAATGCCCACAGAAACATGCTCAGCTATTCATTGTGCTATGAAAGGTATTCAGCTTTTAAATATGCACTGATTGTTTCGTTTGAGGTCTTAATTTTTGCTTCACTTTTGACTGAAAATTTCACTTTTACGTTTTAACTTTACTGAGTGCACAAAGCAACACTGACTGCCAACTAATACGAGATCTAGCAGAAAGGACAGCCAACATCCATATGCTGAAGCTTACGGAAAACCTTGTCATGTGCAGATAACTTCTTAAATCACACCCACTACAGGCTCCTGGATGCACCCAGTCCTTTTTATTTCATATCTCTGCTCTGTGGCCAGAGACACAGTCACTGGACCAAAATAAACCACAGCCACTTTCTGCTGGTACCATTATGGAAGCTGCCTGGAGATGACTAGAAGTGCCTTCAGCATCTGACCTCTACACAGCTACAGCAGTACAGTGGCTTGGCATATGGCATACATGCCAGCATTCCCAAATCCCATCAGATCGGACACCAAGGTGACAGCTAGAAATAAAGGCCATCACTCACAGCCACACCTCTTATGTCATTTGCTTTAAATAGCCTTGATACCTGCAACATTCAAAGAGAAGTTTGATGTATGTGCACTTTCTGGTCTCACTATGAATTCATTCACTCAGTACTTTATATTTATTTTCCGAGACTTAAAAATAAGTTAGAACTGTCTTAAAGAACAGACACTAAGTGGCAGCAACAAAAACCTTCCTTCTCCAAAGCGTAACACTGGATTAACAGAGACTAAAAAGCAAGAAGGAAAGAAAAAAAGAACATGGATGTGGGGTGGGGGTGGAAGTTAAACCATCATCTTCAACTTTATCCATGCTAAAAATACTGACAGCAAAAGGTCAGTGGTTACTGAAATCTGTCTCCCATGAGAAATTCAACTTTGGGCCTCAACTGAGCTGAGGGGAATTCCCCCATTTTTCTTACTTCTTTTTCTTTACAAAGAACTATTTCAGCCAAACATGTAAAAAGACTTTATATTAGGGTTTCTTACATTGTCTCTTATGCTGAAGCTGGTGAGAGTTGCTCTTTGGGAAGACTTATTTGCTCTTTAAAGACTATTTACTCGAGATGGCCACTGGAAGCTTATTCTATAGCTAGAGCCTTCTTAAATAGAAGTATTATCTTCAAGACTTGCTTTTAATTCTTTTTTTTAAATGTACTTTTAAGAAACGCATCTCAAGCCACCCAAGACTTGGAATAAAACTCAGTGGCAATCTTCAAAGTGCAAGGGTGGAGCACAGGTCTAATCTCCTTAGACAAAGATTAGCATTGCTTGGTAAAACTGATGCCACACTCTGCCTCACTAAATGCAGCTGCCCACTGCTCTCTCTCCCACAGTACACAAACGTCACCATGCCTGGAGGCTGCCCATGCCTCTGCCTCTAGTATCATGCCTGTCACTGGGCAGCAAGACCTCACTAGTGCATGTGGCTCCATTCAGAGCTATATGATCCCAGAGCTCTCCTTCCCAGGTGCACAATGCAAATGTATCTACATCAGCCCAAGCTCATACTAAACTCAGATGGACCACTGCTGAAATGAATCTTGCTATGACCTGCGGTACTACAGTGCTGGTAAGATAAAAAAACAATATGGTACAGTAGTGAAGACAGGACACAAGCTACCTTGATAAATAATACGCACAAAGCCAAGAAGTATGACAAACAGACTGTGACAAAGCGCAATATTTAAAGAATGAATGTTTTGTTTCTGTAAAGGCAACAGAATTATTTCTAACTAGCCTCACACTTTGTTTGAGCTACATACTTTTTATCCACATGGTAGTCTCCTGTATGCACAATATCCAAAGGCTGCACCCATGGGAGATGACAAACTGGACTAGGTATCAAAAATTGGTATTCCCCACTGAGCTGTTCAACAAAAGACAAAGCCTGCACAGCAGATTACATAAAACCAAGGTTTGTTTGTTTTGGTTTTTGAAAATCAAAGCCTTTAGTACACAGCACATTTACTGAATTATTGAAAAGTCCATTTAACATTTTTAATGGGAAGTTTTCAGGCATAACTGCTCTATACAGTGAGCACTGCTCTACATTTTTTAAATCATTATTTGTATCCCACACTAGAAATCCTGTTCTTCTAAGTTCTCCAAAGTTGTACTTACCACCTAAGTCAATGACAGACAGCTTTAAAAGTTCCCAAAGACCAGACATCACTGCTTTTGAAATTTAGCTAGTAAGGAATTTAAGTATAAAGACAGATGACACTAATACTTGTTCTGGATTTCTGTGACAGGGGAAGAAAATATGAGTATTTGCACTAGTTTATCTTTTTGCTGTTTTACAGTTATGAACAACATGCATCTTGACAAGCAAATGAACTCTGAGAAGAAAAAGTAAGTGGTAGTACCAGCATTGCGTATGTGCTCTGCAAAGCCCTCAGATCATTTACAGACTTGGCAAGATGCTAAAATTATCCAGGCCTGGCCTTCCAGTGCTCTTCCCTCCTGCAAGGCTTTACCTGGCTAAGCAGGAAGTAGACTGGGGAGAAATAAAAAAGGCAGTTCTTGGCCCTCCTTTTTGGACAGATGGGGAAAGTAGGCAGGAAACACTCCTGAGGGAGCAGGGTGGCTGCAGAGACCTTTTTGGTGGGTGCCATCTCCCACCCAATCTCTCCTACAGTAAATACTCCACCTCCAAATCACCTCCAAACCCTTGGCATTTCTAGTGGCACACAACAGGATGTGGGCTCTTGCTCCCCAAAGCAACAGTCACTGGAAAGTGAAAGAATTCCCAAGAAGTAGTGTGATATTCCCTATAGGGCTCCCTGCAGCTCCTGCGTTGGAATGAGCTGACAAAATGTTCTGCTCTTCAGCACTGTACAGCAAGATTCATCTTCAGTGTTAACTATGAATTTCTACAAAGTAAAATTCATTTTAAGCTTTGAATGCAATTTCTGCGATGACTGTAAATGATGAAATGCTACTAATTTCTGCTGCTTCAAGAATGTAAATGAGGGAAAAAAAAAACAAAACAATGCTTCTAACAAGAGCTGAGCCTATATAACTTAACTGCCATTGAGGTACTGCATTTACACTTTGAGAAAGAACAGACGTACTTTGTTTTCATACCTATCACAGTTTGACAGAAGTATGAAAAAATTACAAAACTAATCTCTAACTACCAATCTTAACTGGTAATGGTAAGTATGAAGTATAGATTTCCATATTTCGTCTCACCATTAATTTCCCAACTTGTGACTTAGAATAAAGGAAAAACCCATAGTGAAGTCAATCAAATCACCAAGGCTTGTCTCTCAAGTCTGGTTTTTCCTTATGCTTTCCTCCTTCCTCCCCCAGAACACTTGCAGTAAGACTGAGATGGACATTATCTATCATGAGCTATTCATTGACCTCCAATTAATAGGTGGACAGATGCAAGCACATAAAAACTGTTTCTTATAGAACATAATATTCACATTTAGTTCCTTGTACAGCATTCCCAAAAAACTAAACATTACAAAATTTCTAGTACTCCTTGAAATTGCTCTGTTTTTCAGCCCACTTCTGAAGTTCTGGACCATGACAAGTATTCACCCATGCAAGACAAGTAGTCACTGAATTCAGATGAGGAAATAATTCTGTACTACATCTGTCTAAACACTGCAGATTTATTTTCACAATGTTCTCATAAAAGCACAAAGTATATCAAATGTAAACTAAAAATAATAAAAAATAAATTACATTAATTTTTGACTCAATGAAAACCCCCTTGCCTCCCCCCCCCTTTAAAGTCTGCTTAGGGAATTAAAATTACTGGCAAAGCCACACCGTATTGCATTGGAAAGCCCCCTCTGGCCACAGCTGTCAGCTTTTACTTCTGGAACCAGAATCTGCCCATGGCCATAGAGATAGCTTGTAGCTAATAAGCTCATTACAAGTTAAGGGCAAATAAAAAAAAAAACAGTCCATGGAAACCAGTATGAAACACTAATGTAACTTTGCATGTTTAGATTATGAGTCTGCACATCTGTATTCTAATTAAAATGTACCATCAAGCACCTAACTATAAGTGAAAGCCGGTATTAGGAAAACATTTTTAAATCATAAGAAAAAGCAAGCAACAGAACTCCCGAACACCGGTTCCGATTAAAATAAAATCATGTATCAAAAAATCTTTGAATAAATACACCTGTACCATCAGATACGTTCTGTTCCTCATCATACACAAAAGCACGCTAATTATTGGCCTCCAGAGACATGCTCATGCCCATTCATCCCTGAACAGGAAACCAGCATCTGTCATTCCCTGTAACATTCATATAATCATAGAATAGTCAGGGTTGGAAAG
>NW_009918109.1:4011-10712 GCF_000696875.1 Nestor notabilis | reverse complement strand
TGCCTCAGCATTCTTTCCAGGAGAATTTGCTTCAAGATTTTGACAGGCACAGAGGTTAGACTGACTGGGCTATAGTTTCCTGGGTCTTCCACCTTCCCCTTCTTGAAAATGGGGGTTACATTTCCCTTCTTCCAGTCAAAATTCTAAACTAAATTCATCTTTCTCCAGATATTTAGATATATATTAGATATTTAACATTTAAAACCAGCACATGACTTGTAAGTGTTTGAAAAGAAGCAAAGGAATGAAGGTTAAGTTTAGGATACTGGACTTCTAAGACATTTAAATAATTCTTCGGGAACCAGCTCTGGTTTCACAGTTACCTGAAATCAGAGTTATAAGGTCAGGAAAGCCATAAAGACAGTGTGAGAATCTGGTTGTTGCTTGAAAACAAGGATAGGTGGTATTATTATTTTGTTAACTTTCTCCTGATCATTGCTTGGCTTTATTTTCTTTTCAGTTTGCACTGTTGTTTCCACAAAATATTGTGTATATAAAACTGGATGCTGAGAAAGCAGATCTATTTTCTCAAAAATAACCAAAGATCTTTAAGAGAATGTATGAAACTGATTATGAGAAAGATTTCACAGAGCATTTGGGAAATGAGTTGAATTTAGTATATTTCAAAGAGTTTGTTGCCTTGAGGAATATGTCTTTACCTAAATTCACATTAATTTAGATATAGTTTAGTTCCATATATAATTATAATGTAAGACAGTCTAACCAAAACTTCAAAGTGTCTAATGCTGGGAAAATTACTACTTCTCTGGGGAGATTATTTCAATGGCTGATTGTTCTCATTGTGAGAAATATTCCTTTTGTTTCCAGTTGGAATCACCCCAGGAGTAACTTGTGCTCATTACTCCTCATCCTTTCCATTACTCCTTGTAAAAAGGGAGTCTTCATCTGCTTTGTAACCACCCTTTAAATACTGGAACACAGTAATAAGGTCTCCGCAGAAACTTATTTTCTCTAGGCTGAACAAACCCAGCTTTCTTAGCTCTCAAAATCATAAAATTAAAGCTTCTTAGTATAGTCCTGGTTCTGGCTGGTATAGAGTTAATTTTCTTTCTAGTAGCTGATACAGTGCTGTGTTTTGGCTTCGGTATGAGAACATTGTTGATAACACACCAATAATTTAATTATTGCTAAGTAGTGCTTACTCTAAACCAAGGACTTTTCAGTCTCTCAAGCTCTGCGAGTGAGGAGGGGCACAAAAAGCTGGAAATGGGCAGAGACGGGACTCCTGACCTGAAGTAGTGAAAAGGGTATTCCATACCACGGTACATCATGCCCAGTATATAAACTGAGGGGAGTCAGCCAGAAAGAGCTTAGGTATGGGCTGAGTATTGGTCAGCACCTGGTGAGAGATTATGCATCACTTGTCTGTCTCGGATGTTATTCCTCTCATTTTCCTATTATCATATTTTATTATTATTATATTTCACTTTATTTCCTTTACTAAATACTGTTCTTATCTCAACCTGCAGGTTTTACATTTTTCCGATTCTCCTCCCCATCCCACTGGGAAGAGGGGGAGTGAGCAGGTGGATGTGTGGTGCTTAGTTGCCAGCTGGGGTTAAACCACTACACATGTAACAAGTGTCCAGACTGACAACTTATGTGCCAAGTCATTGATGCAATTTCAAATAATCATGTTATTAATAACTCCTGAGAACAGCAGCTTCTGAGAGAAATTAAGGAAGAGTTGTAGAGCTGCTGACACTATTCTAAAATAACAGTGTATGTGGCTGTAACAGTAATTCAAACTGACCTCAGCTGCTTTGTGAGAGAGTTGCTACGGCAACTTGTTCCTCACAAAATCTTCATTCTGACTTTTGGTGAGAGAATAATTATTCTTTAACTGTTTTAGTGATTTAGCCTTTTATAGGATCAGAAAGGTTAACTCCTTTACGTTCTTCCTTTTGAATTTTGTTCAGCTTCCACTCAGCCTCTTAGAAAAAGAGGAGTCATAGGTCATAAAAGCAGTCAAGTCTTGGACATTTTCACCTTAAGAAGAATAAACCAAGATGAAAGTTTTCTTTATGTCTTCAATAACTTATTACACATAAGTTTTGATAGTGTTCTGTAGCTGTTTCAAAAATATACATGTAGAAGAGCATTAAAGTACTTATTTGTCCAAGCCACAGACTGTAGTAGAAATCTAGAAAAAAATTACTAAATCAGTATTTTATGTTACTTACTTTCAATTAACATAAAGAAGTGCCTTGCACCTGCAAAACTGATTCTCTGCTTTTTTGGCTTTGATAAAAGAATAAGGTGACCCTAGTATTTACCATGTTTTCCATAGTCACTTCCTAAAGAGTGAAGTGGTATATTAAATATCCTCTAAACTTTGAGTTTTGACACGTAGTAGCATAAGTGCATTGCTTTTACATGGGTGACTTCTGCTGTAATTAAGTTTGTGTTTATGCTTCCAAAATGATACATGTATCTTTAAACACAAGTTTGGGTGACCAATATCACCCAAACATTTGTGCTTACAATGTATAAAAATGTATAGAATGTATGAAAATGTCTGTATACAAGAGTAAGCATCTAAATTTATCAGATTGCTTTTGATAGATTCGTATTTTGCCAAAATTTTACCCCATGACTCTGAACAGTGCTCCTGAACACAAGCACATGAGCAAATACAAGATTAGAAGTAGATGTTAATATGTGTGGATAAAACCACAGTTTCAGTACATACACTTGCATATACATTACTGGAAAGAGCACAACAGCATTTTCAGCTGTCACTTTGCATTTCAAGAATAAGAATATACACAGGGACATAGATCCTAAAATAATATAAATTACTATAAATGCACTGATTTCAACATTACCTTGCCAAAGAATTGCTAGAAAACTCACGTCTCAGCTGCATCTAAGTATAGGCAAAATAGATTATTGCCTAGGGCAGTGGACTGATGGAAGCTGTAGAAGCACTGTACAGCTGCTGCTAAATTTGCCTATTTCAGTGCCCTGGAAACCATGCCCAAGCACTGCCTCTGCATTTAAATAAGGGAATGAAGTATGTGGCTTTAATTAGATACAGTTGTTCCCCATTTTCCTCGTTTATTTTCATAGTGATACATCCCAGCTTATCCTTCTCTGAATAGCAGTACCCTGGCCCCAGTTTCTCTTGGGGCAGCAAAATTTTCTCATATCTGTAACACTGGGGAACTATTAGCAGTCTCTGAATGACCTGTTTAGCTTCTGAGTATTCTGTCCTTTTCTTATAATGACATAGGTGCCCCCCCAAATCTTTTGGTATCACGTATTTCCTGTATTTCTGCTACAAAAGGCAAGGAATGATATCTACTCCTCTACTTAAAAGGTTTTGTCAGGAAAATTAAGCCCCTAAGATACTAGTTCCACCATATCCCAGCAGTTAGCACTTTGTCACTGATTATTGGAATGTGATTGATATGTTACCACAACAGTTATTAAAATTTTCAACATATTTCTGATTTTATAATATTCTCCGTTGCTGTTTTTCTTCCCCCCCCCCGAAGCACTCAGTTTTCACAGACCTTTGTTTTCTTTCTGTTACTTCTTGGTCTGAACCTTCTCTATTTATTGTCATAGCATTGAAAAACTCTCTGATACAATTTACACAGGCCCAAACACACAGGCACTTAAACACACAGATAATTTTAAGTCCCACATAAACCTAAGAGATTGTTCATAATGTTAGATGATCGTTATGATAGGTCTTGTGTTTTTATGGCATCTTTGAGCTAGGTTACTGAAAATGATACAGAGCAGAATTAAACAACTCTGAGGATATTATTAACATACTCAAGTTATTTAATGTCTTAAATCCCAGATCTGTGAGGTATTTTGATACAGAATGTATGCCCTGGAGGCTGATGATCAGTCAGTGTCAGACTTTATTCTGTCAAGGTAATTATCCACTTGCAATACAACACTGCCTGAGTGTGATTTTTGAAGCATTTTGCCTAGCAATGAGTAAATGCTGTTGTAGCAAAAATGCCAAAGGTTCTGAAAAAAGTAGCATCTAAGGCAATGTGGGCAGAAAAGTAAAATTAAAAAATTTGCAAATTCTTTTTTTTTTTTTTCCTATATTTCTAGGGTTTGTCTTTATATTCAAAGGACAACGGCTCTGATTTCTTTGAGTTACCCAGGGATTTCACAATATTGTAGTTTGTAACATCCTTGTCAGAAGTCTCATTATGTGCTTTGTGGCCTACCGAAAAAGGGAACTGTAGACTTACAGCCAAGCAAATACAGCATTGTCATTGGTTCTGTGCTGACTTTGCAAGGCCTCAAAATTGAAGTTTGTCAATCTTGTTTTGTCTGACTTTGGCTTAGCTGCCTGAAGCTTTGTTTCACACTGTTTAGCAGCAACAGGCATTTTTCTAAAAATAAAGTGTCTGCGTAATATGTTTTACCGTTGCCTGTCTTTATATCTTATAATTGTAATTTTATAGACATACTAGTAACAAGTATTTACTTGATATATAACAAAATCCCTAAGACTCTTATTTAATGATGTAGCTTAGAGAAATAGGGATGGATGATAGCAGGTGACTTGACAAGTGGAAAGGTAGTGTTCCCATTACATTGAGGAGTTTCGGCAGTGAAAAACTGCACAGGAACTGGGCAAAACAAATTTGAGTGTATCAAAAAGAATGAAGAACAAGAATCTAAAATATATGGAATGTACCACATATAGAAAATCTGAATGTATTGTGGACTTGCAGACCAATTAATATGGAACAAGATGTGGAGTAAGTTCACAAAGAAGTAAAATTAATGTATGCAGAATCTAGAATGAAAGGAAATAAACCATTGATATCATACGCCTCTTGGTGAAAAACTCAGGTTGTAGATGACACTGTACTTACTCCTCAGACTGAAGCCAGGGACAGCAGAAGGATCAGCATAACACCAGAAAAAGGGGTATATATTATTCAATATTTTAAAATCTTTTTTAATTTTCCTGCAAAAAGTAAATGTACACTAATAATATATTTTTTAGAATATTAATATTTCAATTACACTAAGAAAAAGTTATTCGGTTTACACATAAAGTGTGTTTGCTTTTTGCCTATAGCAAGATTTGGAGCATAAAATGCAAGGAGATTTGTTCCCTAATCTCTAAGACCTCACTTTTTACTGCTTAGACTAAGCATTTTGTAAAGAAACAGTATGCTGAATTATGGCATAAGGTTTTTTTTTAGAGAAAATCAAAGTTTGCAGAGAACTTCTTGGTGGTATGGTACAGACTTAGTCTGCTCAGTTTCCTTTTCAGTAAAATTGAACCTTCAAGCAGATGTTTTGATGCCTCATTTGTCAGCATGTGTTCTGGTAACAGAAACTTCAGACTTTCTCTAGGACACTTGCTGATATCAGCATTCTTAATAGATAATGTTTATTAGAGCAGTAGTTGATAATAATTAAGGTCAACACATACACAGAAAGAAGAAACTAAAAAAGTAGACTAGTCCGAGGTGCAGCTTTACAAGTGCTCTTGGTTATTATACCTTCTGTGCAGAAAGAGAGATAAAAGAATCAAGGACAACCAAGATGAAAATGAAATATTATAATGAATACTGATGCTTCACTGTGGAGTAACCAACCATCTATCATGCACCCTGACATTAAAGAATGACTGTGCTTGACAGTTTCATTCTCTGTATATTGTTTAACTGCATTCCAGGCAAATTCATTACTGTCAGACAGGCAGTTGTACTGAACAGTTGGGAAGTCTGGATCCTATTTCTCTTTTTGTATTTCTCTATCATTTTCAAAGCTATATCAAAAGTGTCATTAAAATCTTTTAAAAAAGATCTGTTAATTAAAACCTTTTTTAGGGAAAAAGAAACAACTATTAATAAGGAAAACACACCCTAGAACTGTTCACTAATATGACATAGGTTTGATCTTGTGGCTAAGTTCTAAATAAGTTGATCTGTTACACTTCTTGGTTGATTATACCTCTACTATAAAGTGTCCCCAGGCAACACTGCCTGTAGTGATAGATGACGTAAACTTGAAAAATTAATCTGAGGGGTTCTCATATGTTAGATTTTACTACCTGTTACTCCAATTAAACCTGTATTTATTCCTAAGGTAAGACAAGGTACGTCTTATGAAAAGAAGACCTTTGGCACTTGATCTAGCTAGAACCAAGAGATTTAAATTTACGTTTTATCCACTGCTTCCTTAGATTTCACAATTTATCTCCTCTTCTTAGCTTTTCTTTATTCCCTCTAAATGGATCTTAATAGAAATGTTCAAGTCAATCTCCATAGAAACTATATTTGCTTGAAGATTCAATCAAATTGTACATCTCCATGTAGGCCTGAAGTGGTACCCTCCACCCATACTTTATTTCCTTATTTGTAAAAGGTTCAATCTTTTTTTTTAGATCTTTTTCCCAGAAAGATACAGGAGTCCTGGTCAGGCGGGACATGCAGAAGGACGAGATACTCAATGACTTCTTTGCCATGGTCTTCAGCAGAAAGTGATCCAGCCACACCACCCAAGATGCAGAAGGCAAGGGGAAGAACTGGAAGAATGAACTGCCTGCTGTAGAAGAAGATCAGGTTCAAGAACATCTAAGGAACCTGAAGTTGCACAAGTCCATGGGACCCAACGAGATGCATCTGTATGTGTTGAGGGAACTGACACATATAGTTGCCAAGCTACTATCTATCATATTTGAG
>NW_009918109.1:0-3982 GCF_000696875.1 Nestor notabilis | reverse complement strand
GGAAAAGGGTAAATATAACCCCCACTTTTAAAAACAGAAAAAAGGAAGACCTAGAGAAGTGACTCACCATTGACTCACCTCGGTGCCCAGCAAGATCATGGAGTAGATTCTCCTGGAAACTATGCTAAGGCACATGGACAATAAGGGGGTGATTGGTGACAGCCAACATGGCTTCACAAAGGGCAAATTGTGCCTGAACAAATTTGTTGGTCTTCTGTGATGGGGCCACAGCACTGGTGGAAAAGGGAAGAGGAAACATTGTCATCTACCTGGACTCGTGCAAGGCATTTGTCACTGTCCCATATGACATCCTTGTATCTAAATCAGAGAGGCATGAATTTCATGATGGATCATCCAATGGATAAGGAATTGGCTGGATGGGTGCACTCAGAGAGCTGTAATCAACAGCTCAATATCTAAGTGGACATTAGTGACGAGTGGTGTCCCTCAGGGGTCATTGTTGGTACTGATCCTATTAAACATCTATGTCGGCAATGTGGACAGTAGGACTGAGTGCACCCTCAGCAAGTTTGCCAATGACACCAAACTGTGTGGTGCAGTACACTGGAGGGAAGGGATGCCATCTAGAGGGACCTTGACAGGCTTGAGAGGTGGGCCAACATAAACCTCATGAAGTTCAGCAAAGCAAGGTCCTACATCTGGGTCAAGGCAATCCCAAGCACAAGTACAAGCTGGACACAGAATGGATTGAAAGCAGCCCTGAGGAGAAGGACTTGGGGGTGTTGATTGATGAGAAGCTCAATATGAGCCAGCAATGTGTCCTTGCAGCCCAGAAACCCAACCATATGCTGGGCTGCATCAAAAGAAGCGTGACCAGCAGGTCAGTAAAGGTGATTCTCCCCCTCTACTTTGCTCTTGTGAGACCCCACCTGCAGTACTGTGTTCAGCTCTAGGTTGCCTAACACAAGAGGGACGTGGAACTGCTTGAGCAAGTCCAGAGGAGGCCCACAAGGATGATCGGAGGCTGTAGCACCTCTCTTATGAAGACAGGCTGACAGAGTCGGACTTGTTCTGCCTGGAGAAGAGAAGGCTCCAGGGAGATTTTATAGCAGTCTTCCAGTACCTAAAGGGGCCTACAAGAAAATAGAGAAGAACTTTTTACAAGGGCATGTAGTGATTGGACAAGGGGGAATGGTTTTAAACTGAAAGAGGGTATTTTTTGATTAGACATTGTCGTGGTTCAAGCCCAGCCGGCAACTTGGAACCACGCAGCCGCTCGCTCACTCCCCCCCTTTTCCTTCCTCCCCCCGCTCCTGGAGGGATGGGGAGGAGAATCGGAGGAATGTAACTCCCACGAGTTGAGATAACAGCTCTCCAGTAACTAAGGTATAATACAAACCACTACTGCTACCAATAATAATGATAAGAGGAATAACAAGGGAAAAGGACACAACCGCTCACCACCCGCCGACTGATACCCAGCCCGACCCGAGCAGCGATCTGGGCCTTCCGGGTAACTCCCCCCAGTTTCTATACTGGGCATGACGTGCTGTGGTATGGAATACCCCTTTGGCCAGTTTGGGTCAGGTGTCCTGTCTCTGCTTCCTCCTGGCTTCCCCTCCTCTCTGGCAAAGCATGAGACTGAGAAAGTCCTTGGTCAGAGTAAACATTACTTAGCAACAACTAAAAACATCGGTGTTATCAGCATTGTTCCCAGACTGAAAGTCAAAAACCCAGCACTGCACCAGCTACTAAGAAGGAGAAAAAATGACTGCTGTAGCTGAACCCAGGACAGACATTAGGAAGAAATTCTTTACTGTGTGGGTGGTGAGAAATTGGAAGAGGTTGCCCAGAGAAGCTGTGGATGTCCCCTCCCTGAAAGTGTTCAAGGTCAGGTTGGTTGGAACTTTGAGCAAACTGGTGTAGTGGAAGGTGACTCTGCCCATGGCAGATGGGTTGGAACTTGATGATCAAGGTCCCTTCCAAGCCTAACAATTCTATGATTCTATGATCAGGTTGTTGTGGTTTTTTAAGCAAAATTCCAGAAAACAACTACCATGTTAAAAACTGTTAATTATTTCACTTCTTTTCAGTGTCTGTGCTCAGAAGGTGGAAGTTCTTAGTTTTTTAAAATCGAAATGGTGGTCTGTGGCTCTTAAACTGGATGCATTTCAGAAATAACTCAAGTCCAAGCCCCATAGTAAGACTACCTCATTTGACTAGCATGGCAATTTTCTGACACAGTTGCATTTAAGGATATCTGATAGAGGGAATTGGCCTCCAGGGCCTAGCAAAGCTAATGTTGTTAAGTCACTGTCATATTTAGCTGTACTTTCTATATAACTCTCCATAAATGAAGTGCTTAAGCTTGTGGGGTATCCATCTCCCTCTCTCTCTCTCTCTCCCTCTCTCTCTCTCCCTACCTACCTACCTTCCTAAATAGGAATGAGTATGGAACCGCTTCCTCTGCACTGGGATTAGCCACATTAATTGTGGTTAGACGTCCTAATAATAGACTTCCTTTGTAGACAGACAGATGGAGCAGTTCCAGACAAAGTCAGAAAGGGAGTTAATAATTGAATAGTATGGATGTTGAGGAGTTGACACCAAGCTATGTGGAGTGGTCAACACACTGCAGGGAAGGGATGCCATCCAGAGGGACCTTGGCAGGTTTGAGAGGTGGGACAGTGCAAACCTCACAGAGTTGAGCAAAGTGAAGTGCAAGGTCCTACATCTTGGTTGGGACAATCCTAGGCACACCTAGAGGCTGGGCAGAGAAGAGATACAGAGCAGCCCTGCGGAGAAGGACTTAGGAGTGTTGGTTGATGAGAAACTGAACATGAGCCAGCAGTGTGCGCTCACAGCCCAGAAAGCCAGCTGTATCCTGGGCTGCATCGAGTTTGACCAGCAGGTTAAAGGAGGTGATTCTGCTCTTTTACTTTGCTCTTATGAGACCCCACTTAGAGTACTATGTTCAGCTTTGGATCCCCTAACACAAGAGAGACACAGTACTGTTGGAGCAAGTCCAGGAGAGGGCCATGAGGATGATAAGGGGGTTGGAGCACCTCCTACATACAAAGACAGGCTGAGAAATCAGGTCTGTTCAGCCTGGAAAAGAGAAGACAGTGTGAAGACCTCGTAGCAGCCTTCTTTTATCTGAAGGGGGCTTAGAAGGATACCAGAGAGGGATTTTTCTTCAGGAACCATAGCAATAGGACAAGGGGTAATGGGTTCAAACTTCAACAGGGGAAAGTCAGGTTAAATATAACTGTGAGGGTGGTGAGGTACTGGAAGAGGTTGCCCAAGGAAACTGTGAATGCTCCATCCCTGGCAGTGTTCAAGGCCATGTTGGACAGAGCCTTGGGCAACATGGTCTAAGGTGAGGCACCCCTGCCCATAGCAGGGGAGTTGGAACTACATGATCTTAAGGTCTTTTTAAACCTGAACCATTCTATGATTCTACAATTTCATGAGTTCAGTGATTGTATTAATTCCTCACCCTTTTCTTGTACAAAAGTAAAGATATCCAGGAATGCAGCCTTGTCATCTAGGTGCACAGTTCACCTTCTATTCAGGTATTGCTGGTCCATGGAACTTATACTGTGGTACTCATTGATCTAGAAATTCATAGCATGTCTTATGGGTAGACCTTACTTATCCTTAATCATCTTTCTTTCCTCTAAAAATAAAACTGACTTCAGCTTTGTTAAAACTCTAAGTGTGATTTTGTTAAAATAAAGCAATATGAGGTTGCAAGATACCATCACTTTCCAACTGTCCACTTCAGTTAAGTGCAAACCTTCCAGAACAATACCTGATCTAACAGTGATGCTCACTTCCCCCCTTAGAGCTCTATAGTCATGAATGCCTAAAATGATTACTAAATTTTTTTACCCGTATATTAGATTTTATACATGAAGAGTGATAAGTGTTCTGCCTATTCAGAAAGGTCACTTTCAATACAATTGTCATGGGTTCAGCTATAGCAGTGAGTGAAAAGCAATATGCCTTGTTCACTGAT